>NC_048906.1:13004192-13043002 GCF_011077185.1 Oxyura jamaicensis | reverse complement strand
CTTCGGGGGGCGCTCGGCGGCAGCGCGGCCCCTGGCGGCCGGAGGCCCCGCGGCCGGCCCGGGGAGCGGCGGGAGGGCAGCCGCGAGCCCCGGCTCTGGGGCGCAAAGGGGCAGGAAGGGGGGAGAAGCGGAGGGAGGGTGGCGGGAGGCCGCTGCAGAGCATCCTGCGGCTGGGTCCGCGCTCCTGCGCGTAGCGCAGAGCTACCGGTTGTTCTCGGCGCTGTGTGGCATCTCCTCGGTTCGTGGCCAGCACCGCGAACCTGGCGTTAAGCTCCTGATCGTCCTCCTGCACAAGGCTCTGGCGAGGCCGCCCCTCGAGTGCTGTGCTCGGTTTTGGGCTCCTCGCCACAAGGAGGCCTTGTGGTGTGTCAGAGAAGGGCAATTGTCTGGTGCGGGCTCTGGGACACAAGTCCTGTGAGGAGCGGCTGAGGGGACTGGGGGTGTTTAGGCTACAGAAAATGAGGCTTGGGGTAACCTCACCCCACAACCACCCCAGAGGAGGCTGCAGCAGGGTGGAGTCCATCTCTTCTCCCAAGCAGCAAGCAATAAGAGGAAATGGCCTCAAGTTTCACCAAGGGAGTTTTAGGTGGGATATTAAGAAAAAATTCTTCACTGAAAGGGTTGGGAGATTGGAACAGGCTGCACGGGGAAGTGGTTGAGTCACCATCCCTGGAAGTATTCCAAAGACACATAGATTTGGTGCTCGGGGACATGGTCTAGCAGTAGACTTGGCAGTGCTAGGTTAACAGTTGGACTTGATGATTTTGAAGGTCTTTTCAACCTAATGCCATCCTGTGTAACATGCTCCAGGTGATCCTGCTCGGCAGGGGGTTGGAGTAGATGATCTTCACGTCTCATCCAACCTCAGTCATTCTGAGGTTCTGTGATTCTGTAAATGATTCTGTGATTCTACGATTCTTGACACAGCTCTAACAATGATTTTTCATCTTGCCTTGGCAAGATAAAACAGCAAATGATTCTGTCTGCAGGCTTCTCTCTGCGCTTGGCATCTGCATTTCCATCAGAAAAGAGGGATCAGCAAACTGAAAGTAGCTGAAGATTGTTTATTACATACATGTGTTAGATCCCGGTGGGATGCAGATGTTGAAGGCATTTGGTGCTGTTGTGGCTTAACCCTGGTAGGCAGCTGAACCCCACACATGCACCCGCTTGCTCTTCCTCAGTGGGATGGCGGAGAGATCCAGAAGGGTAAAAGTGAGAAAGCTCATAGTTTGAGATAAAGACAGTTTAATTGGTAAAGGGAAAGCTGTGCATGCGAGCAAAGCAAATTAAGGAAATCATTCACTACTCCCCATCGGCAGGCAGATGTTTAGCCTTTTTTCCTTTTCCAGGAAAGCGGGGCTCATCATGCATAACATTACTTGGGAAGACAAATCCCATAACCCCGAACATGTTGTTCCCCCCGCCCCCCTTCCTCTTTCTTTCCCTCCAGCTTTCAGTGCTGAGCGTGATGCCATATGGTAGGGAACATCCCTTTGGTCAGCCTGGATCAGCTGTTCTTCCTTGTCTGTGTCCCCTCCCCAGTTGCTTGTGCACCCCCAGCCTCCTGGCAGGGCAGTGTAGGAAGCACAGAAGTCTTTGTGTAAGCACAATGTCATCACCACTATGTCATCACCACTATTTTAATCATAAATCCAAAACGTGGCGCCATACTAGCTGCTATGAAGAAAATTCACTCTATCTCAGCTAAAACCAGGGCAGGTACCTGGCAGGATTGGGACTTGAGACAGCAAAGTTAGAGACGTCACAGAAACGTCCAGGATATTAATTCAGATTCAGTGAAGTTGAAGATCTTAAAATTCAGTAGAATTTGATCTACAGAAAAATGTGTGTATTTAATGGTAATGCGTCCCTCTCTGGGATACTTGAAAACTTAACAAGGAAACACGCAGTGGATGACTATCGAGTGTTACCATAATTAAAAGCCAGCTCCCAGGGTTTTGCATTGCATGACAGGGTCGTGATTTGAAGGGTTAATGCTATTTCCCTACGAGCTGAGCACCAGTACTGCTCAAGGCCCGATCGCCTCGTGGTGCACGTGGCCTTCCTGTAGCCAGTCTGCAGCGCGTTGTTAATGTCAGCAGCAGGAGTAGTACAGGAACCCTCCGAGCGCTCCTACTGCAACAGCTGTGTAATGGGAGGAACATCCATCTGTGGAGAGAGTCGTTGAACAAGGCTACATGGCTTGCATAGGTGATGATCTGTACTGATTTTAAAACCATATACATTTGGAAGGCTACAGTAAAGTTTAGACAGAGAGATCAAATGTCAAACTGCGAGTCAGAACTTCAGTTGGATTTTATAGCCACTTTGCCCCATGATTCGTGTGTGACCCTGTGCTCAGCATTTGCCCTCAGATAAAATACTCTGCGCTATACTGTACCCAGCTGCTGAGACAAGAGTCATCCTATTTTTCTACCCAGCAGGAATATTGCGAGTCTTTACTTTGATAGACACTGAAGAAAAGACAAACAAACTATACTATACATAAAAGAAAACATTTTATTTCATGGTGTGAATCTGTAGGACAGTAGTTGATATCCCTATGTGCAAGACTTCTGGATCCTTTCCAAAGATCAGAAATGTGGACAGCCAGATAGATTAATACTGGAGTTGCCACATGGAATGAAAATATGAGGATTTTAAGATTTCTGAATTTCCCATGCACTGGGCATACTACCATAGAAATCAGGGAGACATTTGACTCATTCTGTGTATGATAACGAACACTAGCTCTCTGCCTACTTCAAGTGTTTTACAAATGCCTTATTAACTGTGCCTTTCAGGAGCACTTTTTTTGTGCATCTGTGTGTGTAAGACTAGACGGATTCATGGTAAAATGATAACATTGGTGAACTGGTGACCGTGAAATTTAATCAACTTTGCTCACAAATTACAAAATGGACTTGGTGTTTTTAAGTACGGGTTTGTAGGACCCTGATTGCAGCAGTAGTTCCTAGCTGTCCTGACCAGCTTTACGGGGGAGCTTCACCCATACCCTTTACCCATGGGCCTAGATGCCTCCTTTACACCCAGGTGAGACAGGGAGCAAGGTAAAGGGTGTTGATTTTGCACGTTTCGCTAACACAGCTGTATGTGGGATATCAACCACAGGGCAGGGCTGAGGCAGGGAGTACAAGGACAGGACTCTAAAGATAAGGGAAGAAAAGACTTCATGCACACAAGTAATAGAACCAGCAAGAATTGGCTTGGAATGCTGAAGTCTGCAAAAGAAAGGAAGGGTCGGAAGTTTAGCAGTGAGGAAGACTTCTGGCCTTCAGCAAGAGTACCAGAGTACGCCGGATGACCAGCTGAGGACTCCAGTACACATCTGAAGAGGGGCGGGAACCTATGTTAATGATTCTTCTGAGACCTAGAGAATATGCAAGAGACTTAAGGGGAAGTGAGCTGAGTATGTATATATGCCATTAATATAAGCACACTGGGAGTAACCCTTGGTGTGTATGTTAGGCGGAGCGATGCCCCGCACACGCAGCGCCATAATAAAGAATACCTGCTTAATAACTTGGGCTGTTGAGTTTTCACTGCATCACAGGCTTGGCCTTCAATTATTTCCTGAACTAAGTTGCAGATGGATGTGTTTCCAGTTGCGGTCCTAATTTTACTATTATTTATTTATTTATTAGATTTCTTGGATTGACCTGCGCCTTGTTACCTTGCTTGTGGCTGATGATTACCGGGCTGTCACTAGGACCTGCTGCCACCACACTACTCTGCTCACCCAGCTAGGGTTGCTGTGGGACTGTGTGCTGTAGGTAAGATCACCTGGCCTATTGCTGCTTGCCATCCCATAGGAAACAGCTGACCCTTATTCCCTGTCTTGGTGATTCAGAGTATTTTTTCCAGGCCTGTTATAGGCTCTGATTATGGTGGTTTATTCAGTACAGACACAAATTGCAGTTTTCATTCTGTGTTCACGCTGTGATACCTGTCTACAAACTGTCATTTAAGAGTAGGATTCTTCCCTGACAAAAATCTTGAACTACTTCAGGATAATTTTTCTTGCTAATGGAAACATCTGTAACACCTTTCTGCACACATTCTTAGGGAAAAAAGAAAGTCACTTGTACATTTTAAAAAAAGAAGTTAAGAGTTACCTTGGGAACAACTGTGTGTTATTGAATAGCTTCTGCACAGCTATTCAGCAGCAACTGGAACAAAGCCTTTCAAAAAATACACCTTCCTTTTAAATACCTGTAAACATCTTTTCCCGTCTCTTAACTCTTCTTAGCAGCTTCTTTTGGTCTTCTGTTCCAGCAGAATATTCAAAATCTTTACCTGGAGAGAGAAGAGGGTGGTGTGTAAGGTGTTTTTTTTTCCTTCTTTTTTGTTTATTTTTTAAAAGGAAATACAGGGAAATTGCCCCTCAATGCTGAGAGCACTGTCATTCGCAGTGAAGAAGACATTAACACCTCTGTTTCTGAAGTTTTATTTTCGTGAAGCAGAGGCACTGGCCTTACTTCACAGCTCACCAGTCTTCCATTGAGGAAACGGATTACAGATAGACTGAGGTTCTGGCAGAATATATGTCCAGGCACATTCTTTGTGCTGAAGCCCGTGTAGCATTTTGTACATGGGAAAAACACTAATAATTGTTCTTCAAGGAGGCGGGGGACGGGAGGGGGGCACCCTTTGAGCTGTCAGTAAGACCTTAGAGAACTGCTGTAACAGAGCTGTTTGATTGGCCATGCACACCTTACACGTTGAGACAAGGCACCACAGCACCTCATTCCTGTAGGGTAAGGCTTACTCACTGGGTTCCCCAAAGCATCCTTCCTTAGGCTTCTGCCAAGTGAGAATCTTCTCCAGCCATCTGCGTTTGTAGAAGTCAGAGAAACCAGACATGCCACAGAGCATAACTAGGGGAAATCAAATGGCACAGAAAACCACAGGTGGTTTTGTCATTACTGCTTCACGTGCTTGATCTCCAGCAAGAAACATGCCCATAAAGCTTAATTAAAATCATGCCGTGTTAATCCTAAAAATCATTGTTAACAACAGAGTTAGGCAATTACATTCCAGGTTTGGAAATAATGTCCATTAAAGCATAGTTAATATAACTAAACTATAAACTTTACTTCATACGTCTTAATTTTGGATAAAAATTTAGCTTGTAAAATTAAAGATAAATATTTGAGCCTGAAGTTTTAAATGTTGTATAACTGATCAATGTACCAAATCTTTCTTCACTTTTCTTAGATGTCTCATTGCTCCTGAAGAAAAAGCTTACCTTTCCTTATTTCACAATAACGTTTACAACATTGTTGGTTAACTGAGAAGAGATTACGTACTGTTTTCCAGGAAGAGGTCTCGAGAAGAAGACTCAAATCCATTGCTTTCGATCTGCAAGTTTATTTTCATCATGCTAGCACAGAAAATATTCTTGTAATACTGCGTCCTCAGGAACAGATCATCAGAGCATCCTTTCTAGATACAGAAAAGACTTGACTATTGCACTGCATTTTCTTTTTTACCCCCTCTAATTTGGATTAGGGAAGAGAGGCTCTAAGACTTGTGAACTGCAATTGGAAATCTTATATTGGATTCAAATATTTTGTGACAACTCAAATGTTAATTTTTTAGCAGGATGCATCTTCATGGACTATAGGATCCCTGCAGCATCATGTGTCCCGCTTTGAGTGAATGTCCAGCCCTGAGTGAATGGAAAAGGACATCATTATATGGTACCTACACAGCAGGTAGGGACCCTCATCATCAATCTGTTTCAAGACCAGTAAATTGTGAAATAATATTTTCAAACAGCTTGTTTGGTTATCTCTCAGTAGAGTTGTCCCAACAGACATAGCGCCTGGTGGCTAAGCACAAGTTAGGTACCGGTCACCAACAGCGTGCTACTTGTAACACGTTGCGTGAACAAGGCGCATGTTATCCTCTGCGGCTGGAATGTCTGTTCTGCAGATTTGTGATGAAGCAGCTACATGAAAGATCGGTGTTTCATGTAAGGAGGGAAAGGAGCAGCCTTACAAACAAGTTGAGAAGCTGGGGAAAACGTGACCAATAAAATCATAAGTATGTTCCCAGGTGTTTTAGGTATATTGCTACAGTTCAGGGTATTTGAGTGGAATCAAAAAAACACAGAGCCTTTACTCTGTCTGAACTAGGTTTAGAATTTGGAGAAACCTGTCCTAGCTTCTCATCCCTCAGTTCTATCTTTCTTCATCTTCCTTTCAATGCAGCCCCTGCTGTTGCTTCTTTCTCTTTTACTCCAACCTGTTTTCAGTCAGACAAAGTCATTTCTAAGTTCTTGGTTTGTCTCCCTTGATGGACACTTGGCAGAATCATAACTCTCTCTGTCAGAGCTTAAGTGTTTTCCCAATATATTCAAACCCATTGGAATGATCAGTTGCCTCCTAGAGAAAGGGCAGCAAGCTAGTTCTTGCGGAGCCTTCCACCTTCCTCTGTATTTGTTCCCAGGCACACCACTGCCCAAATTTCCCTGCACTGCCTTCATTCACCCAGTTCTCACAAGATTACAGGTCTACCTCCACCAAGAATTTCTTTACCTCCCACAAGCTCCTGTACCCTTCAGGAGAATTTGATTATATTACTATAAAGAAAATATTGTCCCACAAGCTCCTGTACCCTTCAGGAGAATTTGATTATATTACTATAAAGAAAATATTGTCCTTCCTTGACGTACTGCCTCTTCTGTCTTTCCTCTTTACCTCTAGATGAGGGCAAGTAAATAGTCTTTGAGCTTTGCTTACCTTTGAAATCCAAACCACCAGATTTGCACTCAGGTACTTACCTAATACAGGTCTTGAGAAAGAGCCTCTAGCAAAGCTTTACTGTTCCTCCTTGTTATCTCTAACATCCCATCACGCAATCTACTCTGTCATATTGCTTTCTTTTCCATGTATAATATTGGCTGTCATGGTTAATAAATCTTGTATGATAAAACTTTTCACTTACCGTATCAGCAAACATGAAGTAGAAAAGCTGATGGGACAAGGAGTAACCTGAGCAACCAAGCTGTGTCATTATGTCCCTACAGGTGCTTGTGACAACGCAGGACTTGCCATTCTCCTTCCTGTTTAAGAATAGCAGTACAGATGGAGTTGAAGAGTCTGATAAAGGAAAGCCTATTCCTGTTCTGGACAATTGCAGGGCACAGTAACTCTCATTTCCCGCTTGCCAGCAGACAATAGAAAAGCCTTATAAAACAGCGGCAGTAAGAAAGGATCCACCGATATCACAGAAACATACCATGTTCCTAGCAAATACGTATAGCACGTGTCACTTGTTTTCTCTGTAAAACACTGGGAACTACCAAACGAAGTGTAGGCCAGCAAGGTATCAGTTTGCTTCCATGAACGGGGAAAGACCCAGAAATGTGGTCCTAAAATTGGTGCAAATTCTGAAAGCAAATCAAAGAAGAGAGCCTGTAATTAGTGGTATAGTCAAGGGAGATCTCAGGCCCTGCCTGATTTCTTAAGTCTGTCTGCACCCAAAGGTACCCTTGCATGCATCTGCACCCAGCATCTCTGTGGCTTTCAGAGCTAAACATCCCGACTGTGCAGGCCTGCCTTTAGTGCTTTTCTCCAGGCCACCCAAAAAATCAGCGGCAGAGTCGTTACTTCCAAGAATGAATATTTGTGTTTCCATTTGGGCTCACTAGCCATTCCTTTCTAAGTACTCTCAGGATGGATACCAAACTAAGTAAACTCTTTCTTTTTGTTTACTCTGGCATCTTTGTTGTTTCATAGGTCACTGTGTACAGGCAAAACACTGCAATACGAATACCTTGAGCTTGAAGGAGAACTATTTTTCTTGGATGCCATACATACTTGTTATTTTTACCTTGGAAATACTTGGGATCATTCTGCACTAGAGAATATGTTGCTTTTTCAATCAGAGAAGACAACTTCTTCACCACACTCTCAACTCGGATACGCTGAGCAAGTAATTCATGTTCTGAAGGCCACTTTTCTAGGGCTCCTTTCAAATAGCCTGCAGAAACAAAAATTCATTTTGTATGCTACCATAAATTCTCAGCCCACTCTTTTGTTGTTGTTGTTTTTTTTTGTTTTTTTTTTCCCCCTTCCTTTTTAAAGTAGTTTTGCAGCTTCCCCTTGACAGCCATTCTCCTCACAGCCACCATTTTTTAAAACAAGATTTACCCTGGAACCTATTAAGTAATCCAATGTACTAGACTGTATTATACCTGAGTAGTGTCTCTTCTGACGTGCTTAGTAGGTATCTTACTGCAGAGAATTGTGCTACTGCTACTAGAAGCCAAACTATTGTTTGATATTTGAAGAAACAAGGAAGAAAAGAAAGCTATGAAATATGTTTAGTGCGTTCTCTATAAGAGAGTACGTTAAGAAGTTGCAGAGGTAGTCAGGCTTTCCTGTAGCCCTCCTCTTTTTTTTTTTTCCTTCTTTTGAAGAATGGCTGCTAATCCAGTGATGCTCCAGCAATGTTCAAACTGTTCTGACACAGAGGGGACTGCTGAGCCCGAAGAAGAGAAGGCTGGGGAGGGGGTGGCACTTCCATGTGTAAAGTTATCTGAAGGACAGAACCAGCTTCCCAGTGACATATTCAAAAAGCCCTGGACATGGTGTAGGTGGCCCTGCTTGAGCAGGGATTTGGGAAGGTGACCTCCAGAGGTCCCTTCCAATCTCAACTGTTCTGTGAAATGGATAGCATCCATATGGAGAAAAAAAAAAGATAAAAGAAAAGACAGACTTCTCAAATGTCAAAGAAGCCCTCTATAGTGCCCAAGGGATAGCTCACACTTCTACAGGCAAAGACTGCTTAATGAGATACAAGGTGGCAGATAATTATTGCTCTTGTTACATGTGCTTCCTGTCCTTTGTGCTTCTGTGAGTTCGGCAGACTCTTTACAGCGAGCTGGTGGTGCATTCTGTTAGCCCTTTCATTTCTATGGCTGTCTGGCTATGGATCTGTTTGCACTCAAATTTACGCTCGTGATATCATGTAACTACCTTTCCTGTCTGCTTTATGAAGAGTAATATCTAACCCAAGGATCAGATCTTGACCCCTTCTGGAGGTGACTGGAATTTACGCAGAGATAAAGTAGCCACGTAGCCAGGTTACCACCTACCTCCAAATTCCTCCAGTGCACTGGAAAATGTGGATGTGGCTGAGGGACTGCTTATGCCCTTTTGCCTTCTCTGCTGCACCCACACTTTGGGTAAGGCAGGTGTCAAAGAAGGTGGATGCTGAGAACAGCAACTTCCGATCCAAACTAGGGAATGGCCCCTTTGGAAGAAGGCAGCATTGCTGCTGGAAGTAGTATGGAGCATGCCCAAGTTGACTGCACCTTTTATTAGCCCTAAAATTTGTGTGTAGAGGCATCTCTAATCCAAACTGGTTTGGATCCCACAGGGGAATATAATATCAAATATTAACAAATAGTTTTAAATATTCTTCTTACAGCTTATTGCATTCCTCCCAAGCCAGAGATAACCCAGATGAGTCCTCTTAAAAACAAGAAGAAGGCATACTATTGATGCAAATAACAGCTGGATCACTACTACTGTCATTACATTTAAGGAGCTGAATCTTTAAAACAGGGTAAAAAAATGAATTTAGAAATTAATATATATATATCATGCTACTAGCAGTCAAATCTGCCTAATGTAAAGACTAAAGTCAGGAAAGCTGGTATCAGCTTGGTATCAGCTTAGTTCCCAAAAACAAACAAACAAACAACAAAAAAAAAGCCAGACTGTGTCACAATACCTTGCAAAACATGAAATCCCAGCACTGCATCTAAATTGATGTCCTGATACCGACTCTCCATGAAGACAGTCACTTTCTCGAGGGCAGAAATGACAGAGCTCCTCACATTAGGCTCAGTTTTCAAGAAGCTGGCCTTGGAGAGAAAAATCAGCAAGAAGAAAGTATGCAGCATACCTACTCTGCTCAAAGAGATTGTGTAACTTCTAAATCAACATCCCTTGCTCACAGCAGGTCCTGCTGCGTGTGATGAAATACTTTCCCTTAACAGTTTAACCACAGGTATGCCGCTGTGTTCTCACAGAAAGCTTGCTGTCATCTTCAATGCTAGTAAATGTCTTGTGCCTTTAAATGTCAGCCAACGCACTTGGCAGGACAACTCCGCGGATCAAATCCAGTCTTTCATCCTTGGCTTCGGTAAAATTGTTGTAGCTGCCATCAGAAGAGGGAGCTCTTGCTCGTGTGTAGAGGTAAGGGGATGTTAAAAGACTGTCCATCCGCAATTAAAAAATAGAACTTTTGAAGTGTGCACAGTGTTCTTGAAGAAAGTGCTGAGAAATCATTTATTTAGAGCACTTTTACAGCAGAGGCTGTGTGTGTGCTGAACCCACTGTGGTGGTCAGCCTGCTGACGGGCACGGTGAGCTGCATCTGCCTGCCATCACCACCGCTACATGTGCGGGAGCGACCAGCCCACTAAGGCCATTTCTTTGCCGCTGCACCTGGGATAAGGGTGGAAAGGGGAGTCTGCATGTCTGGAAATGAAGGGCTGCAGAGACAAAGGGCCTTACTGTATGTTAGCCCTGCTATGAGCCCTGACCAGTAAATACAGTAAATGCATTTATCACATACCTAGGGTTAACGTGTTTTGATAGAGCTGAAGGAAATGCTGTGCTAACTCTGTGCTGCTTCACAAGATATTACATATGTTAAATGAAGCAAATTGTCCAAGTTCAGCAGGTTTCTAAGCAAAACCTGATTTTTAATGATTTTTTTGGAAAGGAATTTATTTGGGAGGGATGGTGTAAAGGGGCCATCAGAAGGCTGTGGGTGGTGTGGCCTGCAGGTACCGGGACCCAGGCTGCCCTCAGGAGAGCTGCAGTGCTGCCGGTTGGTTCCCCACACCTGATGAAACTGCTCCGGATGAAGGAGAAGTGTGACAGAACACACACAGTGCTGGGACAGAAAACCGAGGAGCTGCTGCTGTTCTCATTAAATGAGGACGCCTGTGGACACCGAGTGGGCACACTTGGACAAATCACAGAATCATTAAGGTTGGAAAAGCCCTCCAAGATCATCTGGTCCAATCATCCCTCTACCACCACTATCACCCACTAAGCCATGTCCCCAAGCACCACGTCCCACCTTTCCTTGAACACCCCCAGGGACGGTGACGCCAGCACCTCCCTGGGCAACCCGTCCCAGTGCCTGACTGCTCCTTCTGAGAAGAAATGTCTCCTCATTTCCAACCTGAACCTCCCCTGGTGGAACTTGAGGCCATTCCCTCTAGTCCTATCACTGGTTACCTCTGAGACTAGGCCGACCCCAGCTCCCCACACCTTCCCTTCAGGTAGTTACAGAGAGCAATGAGGTCTCCCCTGAGCCTCCGCTTCCCCAGACCAAACACCCCCAGCTCTCTCAGCCGCCCCTCATGGGACTTATGTTCCAGGCCCTTCACCAGCTTTGTAGCCCTTCTCTGGACACGGTCCAGGGCCTCGATGTCCTTCTGGTAGTGAGGGGCCCAAAGCTGAACCCAGCACTCGAGGTGCGGCCTCACCAGAGCAGAGCACGGGGGGACGATCACCTCCCCGGCCCTGCTGGCTGCACTATTCCTGATACAAGCCAGGATGCCGTTGGCATTCTTGGCCACCTGGGCACACTGCCGGCTCGTGTTCAGGTGAGTGTTGACCAACACCCCCAGCTCCTTTTCCTCCACACAGCATTCCAGCCACTCTCCCCCAAGCCTGTAGCACTGCATGGCGTTGTTGTGACCAAAGTGCAGGCCCCGACACTTAGCCCTGTTGAACCTCATCCCGCTGGCCTCTGCCTCGTGCCGTGCGGCTCCGCATCCCTCCGTGCAGCACGAAGCCAGCCATGAGGCGAACCGCCCGCCCCAGGGCTCCCTCAGCCCGCGCCCTCCGCACCGCCCGGGGGCGCGCTGCCCGCCGGCGGGGCCTCAACATGGCGGCGGGCGGCGGGGCTCTGGCCGCCATCGGGGCCGCGCTGGTGCTGGCGGCGGCCGCGGCGCTGTGGTGGCGGCGGCGGGCGGCCGGCGGCGGGGGCCGGGTGTGCGTGGCGGTGCTGGGCGACCTGGGCCGCAGCCCGCGGATGCAGTACCACGCGTTGTCGCTGGCCCGGCACGGCCGCGGCGTCTCGCTGCTGGGCTACCTCCGTGAGTCGGGGCGGGGGGCGGCCGGGGCTCGGGGGGCGCCGCCGGCGGGGTCGCGGCTCTCACCCTCCGTCCTTTGCCGCAGAGACCCGGCCGCACAGCGACGTGCTGGGCAGCGGCGAGATCCGCGTCGTGCCGCTCTCGGACCTGCGGTGGCTGCGAGGTGGGTGCGGGCCGGGGAGGCCGGGGGAGAGGGAGCGGAGCGGGGCTGCTCGGGGTGCTGGTGGTCAGGACACGGCGAGGAGGGGAAAAGGGGGGGCAAAAGCCGGCCCTGAGGGGCCTCCTGCGGACCTCGAGCCCGTGGGGGTCGGGGCTGGGGTAAGGCTGCGTGGTGCTGGCTTGGGTCGGCCTGAGGGTCGTTGGTTTTTATGTTCTCCTCACGTTTTTGTGTGTTCTGTGTGTACTCCGATTTTTCTTCTAGATAAAAAGCAGAATGGGACCTTGGGGGTGTTGTGGTGTTTCTGTGACACCAGGTTTCTGTTTTTACGAAATGCCGTTACTTTAAAGCTTCCCGGTGGCTGGTTCTGCGTGGCACGCGCGTTTACATTTGCAGAGCTGGAGTATTCTCACACGTTCCCTGTCCTTTTGCAGTTGGCCCAAAGGTTTTCCAGTACGTTGTGAAAGTCATTGCTCAGGCAATACAACTGCTGTACGCAATGCTGAAAATGGAGCGGCCATCCTATGTTCTTCTTCAGGTATGCTTTCTGTGTGTAATTAATTTTAATAGTATAACATTACAGAACATTTTTAGCAGTCTCAGACATTGCTCTAATTATCTGAGAGCTAAAATTGGCCTAATCTATGGTATAAACATATATAGAAACAACTTGTTTCATTCTAGTCTTTTTTTCTGTTAACTCATGTTTGTTCTTCCTGTTAATTTTTGAGCTTTTGAACTTCATTGGCATGTATACTAGTAAAGAATAAATCTTAACAGAAACATTTGTATGTTTTTTGGATGGGAATTTTGACCCAGATCCGGCAGTGAAATTTGAAGTGCCTGCCAACCTTCATAGGAGAAACTGGCAGTTCTGTAGTTCATGAATACAAAATCGTCCCCGTTCATTAAGATCCTTAGAAACAATGTTATTTCAGTCATTTGATTTTTTTTTTTTCTTGTTACTGCTAAGTGTTTATCACTTGACCACTCTCTTACCCTGTTTTTACTTTTTTTTTATTTATTAAACAGAATCCTCCAGGTTTACCTAGTATAGCTGTTGCCTGGGTAGCGTGTCTTGTCTGGAGAAGCAAACTGATAATTGATTGGCACAACTATGGATATACCATAATGAGTCTGAACCATGGAAGGAATCACCCACTAGTACGCATTGCAAAATGGTTTGTACAGAAATTTCTCCTCTTTACAAGTTACGTGCCTTTGCAGAGCTCAAAAGGATGGAAAGCAGAAAGAAGAATATAAGTAGCAAAGGGCTGTTTCCATCAAAAAGTTATTACCTTTCAGGAAGCACTTCTTTAAAATGCCTTTGTTAAATACATAGGAAGGTGGTGGCAGGTGGTATACTGTAAAATACACTAACAATTCTGTCTAGGTAAATTTATTCTATAAGAATGATATACGTGGTTTAAAGGAATTAGGTTGTTCTCTAAAGTAATTAGTGAGTAACTTATAAAAATGCTTTTACTTTCTGTTATGTACTTTCATTGTTAAGGTTAGGAAGTATTCTGCCTTATGTATATACACAGGGCAGAGTACAAAAGATATGCTTTGTAAGAAGCCTAGGCGGTAACAAAAAAAAGCAAATTTGTGTTCATTTTAGGTGAAATATGGTATCCCAATGCAATGCAAGCTCTTGTGCCTTTGACAAGTGAGCTACTTAGAAATGGGGGAATAAAGTAATTAGATACCTGTCTTAAGTAGGTGTGTGAATGTTATGGGAACTAAAAGATTTTCTCACGTGTTTTAAACCTGTTCCTTTTGTTCTTGCTTGAAGTAGCCAGGTTGCATATGCAAACTTTTGATCTTATTGCAGTGACTTTGTCTAGTGTTGTGGGTTTTTTTATTCTGTAATGCTTCTTTATACTCCAGTCCATCTTCAAAGGTGATTCTGTTTCTTGCCCAATCTAACTGGTTACTTACAGGTAACAGCTTTAAAAGCTTTCCCTTGTTCTGTTCTTAGGTCTTAGAGGACAAGGAAGTCATGCTGTATCCCTTCTCATAAACCGTTACTGCTTTGGTATCACAGCACAATGAGTCAATATATAATTGTTAGTTAAACTTCAGTTATTGGGTGGCGGTTGAGTTTCTCTTGGTTTTGTTTGGCTTTTAATGAGCATTGGCACTGGAGAGTGCCAGTATATTTGGCTGTTGGGATTGCCTTAGGTTCTAACTAACATTCAATTTTTGTCAGGTATGAGAAGCTTTTTGGACGTTTGTCGGACTATAACTTGTGTGTCACTAATGCAATGAAAGAAGATCTTTGGGTGAATTGCAAAATAAAGTAAGTGAAATACCTCTAACATTATTACTACATGCGTACTCAAAGTGAAATGAAAGCACATAACTCTGAATCCAGATTCACAATTATCTTAACAGAAGCAACTTTTTCCTAAGCCAGTTCAGCACCACTGGAACCTATTAGTTTTGATATTAGCTAGTGTATTGAACAGGGTATTGAACAGTCTTCATTAGTCTTCTTAATTAACACCTCATTGTCTAGAAGCTGGCAGTCCAGATGTTACGGAATACTTGCTGCTGCACTGCCTATGAAATAAAAAAAGGCAAACATCGCTGTATTTGCTAACAATTAGTCAACCCTGCAGATTTTTCTTTTGCAATCACAGGGCTTTAAAATCAAAAGGAAAAGGTGTTTTTTAAGGAAAACTTAATTTATAAGTTTAAAAATCAGGACTGTAGATTTTTATGGTTGTGTTACATTGAATATACCTTTAAGAAAGGGACGCATTTTATTACAGTATATCAAGCTTGGTCTATTCCAGCAAACTTCAGGAATACAGAAAGTTGAGTTGAATCATCATTGTACTGTAATAATCCGCTTTCTGCATTATATTGGTGTAGCCTGTCACGCTTTACTGCGTGCGTTTTGTTAAATCTGTTTTTTAATTGAACTTGTGCATTTATTTCTTGACAGGGCGGTAACGCTGTATGACAGGCCAGCTTCTTATTTTAAGGAAACACCACTAGAGCTTCAACATCAGTTGTACATGAAGCTTGCAAAAGACTATGGGCCCTTTAAAGCACAGCATATGTAAGTAAAGCATGCAATTACCCTGTGTCGTTCACTTAAGAACTGGCATTTAGTCCCCAGAAATGCCTTTGGATGGGATCACAAGTTTCTGAGCAGCAGCAGAGTGTGGTCTTTGCATGTATTCAGCCAGTAGCAGATGCTGTGCAAGCCTAATTGTTGCTGGAGAGGCCAGAATAAGTGAAATCATTGAAGGGTGATATGTTGCTTGATGTGTAAAATCAGTGATTTTTGTTTGTTTAAAGAATAAGTTGGTATAAATTCTGAGGAAATAAGTAATATAATACAAGAAGGGTGAAAGTAGTTGTCTAGTTCCCACTGAACTGGATGACAGTGATTGGATGCTTCATTAATGGCATTAATTTAGTAATTGCTATAATAATAAACTCCCCATTCATTTGTTCTGGAGGGTTTTCAAAATCTTCTCTATAAATATTAAGCATTCTTCTCTGGCTGTGTGCAGGATGTCTGCTATAGTAGATAGCCCAACAGGCGGTTACTTTACCAAACTAATGCCTGAAAATGGAGGGGAGAATCATACTGTATGGCATTTTCTTTTGGGCTCTGCACACCATTGAATGTAAAGGTTCCAATTTTGATTGAATAAAAGCGTTGTTGGCCACCATGCTTTGGATATCTCTGGGACAGAGCTGGAAAGAAAGACTGTTTTCCCAACATTTTAAGGAAAACGCTGTTGGAAGGTAGAAATGTGCTTATAATAGTGGTGTCATTAGGCTCGTGGTAGTAATAGGAAAGATAGAAAACAATATTTCTGTGCAATCTTTTCTGTGCAAAAAAACAATCTTTTCTGTGTGTATGTCTGTGCAAATCATCACAGTAATGGTTATTTCCAGAGAAATTGAGTAGCAAGTCTCAAACAGTGTTTAGAAACTCATGTCAGTTAAGCATAGCATTTCCTTCTGTGTTTGTAGACTGTGTTTGTGTAGTCCATTTTCAGAAAATTCTGTTTACGTAGTACAGAGTCTGTCAGTTCGAATGCTGAGAGGTCTGCCTTTACAGAAATGGATAAAAGAAACGGACATGTGGTAAAAACCAGAGGACGGCCAGCTCTTCTCATCAGCAGCACAAGCTGGACAGGTTTGTAAACAGATTATTTTTAATATTTCATTACCTTTTAACAAAAGATCTAACTAGGGCTCTTTACGCTTCCCCACACTTGAAACTTGACGTGTTATACAGGCATGTTTGCATCATGAGTGGCAAAGTTAAATTTTTCTTCATTTGTCTGGAAGAATTGAAAGACCAGTTGTACATGATATCCCTCAGTGGCTAAAAATGAAATTAAAGAAAAAGAAATCCTACTACTTTTCCTATTTTTCATTCCAGACATAGTATCTTGTTTGGTGGTGTAAAATGGATTCAAAAAAAAAAAAATAATTTACTTCTTTATTTCTGACAACATCTACTATGTAATTTTCTCACTTTCCATTTTTTTTTCTCTATATGAGAAAGGGAAAGGAGAGGTGAAACAAATCAGTTGCTAGTAACCATGGGCAGAATTGTCTGCACCTATGAATTAATAGAGCAATTTCTGCTCTTAAAAAAATCTGGTTTCAAAAGCTAGAGAATTAATGTGATATATAGCACATCCTCAAAAGAGAGTCCGTTGGTGGCTTGTTGGCCATGTTGCCAATAAGGGGAACCAATAAGTTTTGTATATGGTTGTGGACTTTTATTTATGAAAATAATTACAGCAGATTTTTAGTAGGAAGAGCTTGTGCCATACTGAAATCATTCAAGTAAAGGTGAGAAGAATCTTAGTTGTTATTTACATACAATAATCTGTTACAAATGCTAGAAACATGAATATCACTAATAAAGCCTTTTCTTTCAGAGGATGAAGACTTTTCAGTCCTTTTAAAAGCTTTAGAAGGTAGGTACTAAGGAATTCATCTTACCTATTCCAAGGGGAATGCTGTACGCTGGACAGTTATGAGGGGTTTCTCTAAAGAACAGTGCCTCCCTATTCAAGTGAAAATGCAGGCATATTTGATGAATTTGCAGTGGTTTAAGAGTAGGAGTTGAAATACAGAAGTGAAACATCTGCATTCAACTGGAGTAGTTATTGGGGGATAATTACATTTCTCTTGGTAAACTGCAGTTCTGTTTTCTAAGCTATGAGTACTCTCCATAGGTATCTGATAATAGGAAAGAAGGGAATGTGTTGTCTATTTAAAAACTACAGCTGCAGTTTCTAGATAAATTGAAACTACCGATACGGTGTTGTCAAAGAAATGTTCTATGAATAGTACATTTTAAACATGCTAAAATTGATTTCTATAGAAATTTGTCAATTTTAATATTTGTAAATTTACTGCTATTTTACTAAGTATATGTTTATAAAGAAATTACTTGAAGTAGGAAGCTAAATGATGCCTACACCATAACCGTTCTTAAATCAATCATCCCTTTATTTGTCAGTTCTGAACAGTTTTTTATCTTTTCCAGATTATGAGCAGTATATCAATGAGGGAATCAAGCTTCCAGCTTTAGTGTGTGTGATAACAGGTAATAGTTTATTCACGTTATAATTCCTTCTTTTCTGCTAATAGAGATGACTTCATCTTCACTTTCGTACTACGCTGACTCTTCAGTGGTGGTGAAGAGAGAGGAGGAGAATTGTTTTTGTTTGACTATAAATCAGAGCAGATGGATTCTTACAGCAACGTAATCATGGCACATGTTTAAAGAGGAGAAGCTCTCAGCCTGGCTATCTAGCACAGCTGTGCGTTATGCCGTGTTCAAAATAATTTAATCTCAACATTCTGAACACTGAGATTCTGCAGCCAAAGAAACATAAAGGTGCATGTTTGGAGCCTTTCAAGCAGAAAGGTTTTCTTAATGCAGGAGGAAACTACTCATCAAACATCTTTTCAAAAAACAGCATGCGCGGAATGAATGCTGGCTGGTTAACTTTCTCATTAGTATCAGACTAAATCTTAGTTTGATTTTTAAAGAGCAAATTTGTATTTTTGGGTTGTCTTATGGCTGTAAAGAAAATGCAGGTCAAGACTGGGCAACACGGACAGTAGGCTCCTTTAAATACCAAGTTAAGAGAGGAAATGCAGGTTCACCTTGTTTTCAATGGGGCTTAATCTCAGGGGCGATCGTGGTTGGTATATTCTGACATGTCTGAGGCAACAGGACTTTGTCATCTGTACAGCAAGGTGCACATACAGCACTAGTTTCAATCATCCTGATAAAATCATTATTATATATTTTTTTCTGTGTGTGTTTTAAACAGGCAAAGGGCCACTAAAAGAATACTATAATGGACTGATAAAGAAACTGCACTTCAAACATATCCAGATCTGTACACCCTGGCTTGAAGCTGAGGATTACCCGCTTTTGCTTGGTAAACAGAGGATTATGAAATAGATTTGATAATGTGTGAAAAACAATTTAGCAGAGTTGTGAATAGCTGATAGACATTATGCGCAGGAGATAGCAGAGTATAGTAAGCAAATGAACTTGCTTGTTAATGATGATAAATGCATGTATACCACTCGTGTTTTTGACTTAAACAAGCAAAATTGCTAATTTCTTTAACTGCATTTTTCACTCTTATCCCAAGAAATGGGCATAATACCTGCATTGCTGTTTCAGTCTGTTACTGTAGTTTTCTTCTATGCTGAAATACAGCTTGCCTGTTTGTGTACCAGTTATCTCTACGGGGCAGGTCAGTACCTGATATCGTAAGCTTTTGGCTGAGCACCCAAAAAAAGCTGAAATTATAAATGAACGTGCCTTGGAATAGCGTTCCCTCAGCACGTTCATTGTATTAGCATGAAGTGTGAGTAAGCGTAATGCAGTAGCTAACTACACTTTCAAGTAGATCTACTCTTCTTCGTTTTTTGAACCTGCCAATTTCTGTGGCTGTAAAACGCGGTGTTTATAGGGAAATTTTTAAGTAATGAATATAACGTCCGTCAAATGGCATTGCAGTTTCTGTCTTGAAATCACTTGAATTGGAAGAAGTCACTAGTGAGCGATGCAGCGTATCCTGTTTGAATTGGGGGAGTTTTCCTCTGCCCTTACCCATTCCTAGCAGATAAAGAAACAGAAAGGCTGTTTTCAGATGTGAGATTTTAAAATTCCCTTTCATTTAATATGCACTCGCTTGGTATGTTTCTAAAGCCTGGCTAATTTTAGTAAATATATAGTTTAGTGTGTGTGTGTGTATGTGTGTATACTGTGTGTGAATATGTTATATATGTGTATACACATGTTTTCTGCAAGCTTGAAATTGAGTCAGTCTGGATAGTATTGAAAATAGCTTACACTTAGTTCATATCACCCAAAGAAATACATGCATAGAAGGGTTCACAGTAAGACTAGAAGAGGTGCTTTCAGAGAATTTAGGCTCTTGTGTGTTTAATTTGCTTTTCAGGCTCGGCAGATTTGGGTGTGTGTCTCCATAAATCATCCAGTGGTTTGGATTTACCTATGAAGGTGGTAGATATGTTTGGCTGTTGTCTACCTGTATGTGCAATATATTTTGAATGGTAAGAGCTTGCTTTCTCTGATACAATTTAAATAGATCATATAAAACACTGTTCTAACAAGCCAAGAGTTTACTAGCTTCTGCATGTATCAGGTGAGATTCCAGCACTATGCCATAACAACTTACTTTTGATTCAATAAGACCAACTTCAGAAGTCAAGGTAGTTTTATTTAAGGTTGGCTAAAAATTGACACCAGTTCTTACAATCTTTGGCACGCTTATTGCAACCAGCTGCCTCAAAAAATAAATAATTGCCCTGTAATCCTTTGTTTCCATACACTTCATTTTTAAAAAAGTCCTTCTGCATAGACATGTCTCTCTTCTGTGAAGGGGTGAATGTGTGCAGTCAGCCTTCCAATTTCCAGCCTTCAATTACAGATGTATTCACTGTGGAGATCTCGTGTACAGATTTTCCTTGTGGGTCAAAGTAGAATGTTGCCCTGATTAGCGATGTATGCGCAGACGAGTGGCACAATGACAAAGTGAGGGACCTCCTATAATGGTAAACCTAGATAGTGCGACCTAGGGGGGAGCAGTCTATAACTGCCTTCTGTTCCATTTTGTCAGGAATGTAGTGTTCGTATCTAGACATCTAGGATCTTAATGTTTAAGGCACAGCCATGTCTCTTCAGATACACTGTGAAACTTCTTAAACGTCTATGTCCCATTTCGTCAGTGTTTTCTATTACTTTTGTACACAGTTTACATGAACTCGTGAAACATGATGAAAATGGTCTGATATTCAGGGATTCAAATGAACTTGCAGAACAACTGAAGGTAAAGTCTTGACAGATTTTTCTTTTCCACTAGCTTTAACCACAAAGGTGTTACCACGTAAGCTACCTTGTCGTGTGATAATCCCCTGTATTTTGCGTTCTGAAAGGATACTTCTTTGCCTGGTGGATCTTATTGGCCATATTTCTATTTGAATACAGATATTACTGGCCGCATTTCTATATGAATACAAATCTGAAGTTGGCAAGAACACACTAAATATTGTGATATTAAACTGTTCAGAGGGTCACACCAGAGGGTTACCCCAGAGAAACTAGAATTAATCCAAAAATATAACATGATACTTTTCTGTGTTTGATTTTTTTTTTTTCTTAAAACTACAGATGCTTTTCTTGGAATTTCCCACGCTGGAAGGCAAACTCCAGAATTTCAGAAAAAACCTTTGTGCATCCAAGCAGCTGCGCTGGGATGAGAGTTGGGACCAGACTGTTCTTCCCTTGCTCAAGCAGAGTGAATGACTTCTTGTGGGGAGAGGAGGGTGTCCAAAAAGCTAACACATTCCTGGAGTTGCACAGGTGTGACAGTCAGTAAATAAACACTTTGTGTTATCTGTGGTTACAATTTTTAATTGCTTCATCTCGGGGCCTGTTTTAATGCACCTTTTATTTTACAATTGGAGCTTCTTGTGTAAGAATAGTGCTGCAGGTGCAGCTGAGGTTATTTGTTGTCTGTAAGTCTTGGGGGAAAATGTGGTTCCCATGCTGAAGAGGTTGATCCTTGCCATCTGCCTTTTCTTCTTGTATTACTTGGGATGAATGTGGGAGGTCTAGGTACTTGAGGAACTTGTGTAAAATCTGTTTAACTGGGCTGTTTGTTGGTTACTTTTAGCTGAAAGCACTTGAATACATACACAAATCATACCAGTTATACCTACTGTGCAATAAACACTTGAGTAGGTGATTATTTTTCTTCAAGGGGGAGATTTTTTTAGTTTGAGGTTTTTATTTGAATTGAGGATACAATTTCTTTTGTTGTTTTTTCATATAGTTAGCATTCTTGGATAGTCTTCCCTAGTCAAGTACTGGCTATACTCTTGTATGTTTTTATGGAGATGGAAAACAACTTTGAAGTTAGATAGGTCTTTTTTACAGTGTGTGCAAGAACAAAAAGGCACAGCCACTGGTATGTGACAGCTTTATTGAACACTTAAGAGGGAAATTCACCTTTCATTGAGTGTTGTCCTCATACATTGAAGTAAATGTGCCCCGTTACCTTGAGAAAGAATGTAAAATTTATCCCTAGAATAGAATAGAAAAGATATTTAAAGTATGCAATAATCTAGTAAAAGGGTACTTCACTTTCTGAGCACTCATTCAGGTATGGCCTTTGTTTTTTTATTGTTAGTGCTCATACGGACCTAATGCTTACAAGATGTTTTTTCGTCTTTGTGATTCTTTATAAAATAGATGGTAGTCATTGAAGGAATAAATGTGCTTGGTTTTATCATACAGTTGCTATTTGCATGGCTCTCTTCAGAGTTCCCACTTCAGTTGTTGGGATGGATTCTGCACCAGTATTTTTAAAGCTTATGGAGTAATCATTTAATGCCTGCTTCTGTCAAGCTAGGCAGCCATTTGCTAACCTCGCCTTTCTCCTGCACCATGGTTACAGCAGATACTCTCCTTTGAAAAGAGCTTTGACAGTGATTTGGTCCCACTGGTGGGAGGATGATAATAAGAACCCAAGCTGCTTACTGTAGGAGTTTGGCAGTTTCATTAGTTCATTGATTGAAGAACGATCTATAGAGACATACTTGCTGATTTCCCTGTTCTGCAGCAAATCCCTGTACAAGGGGATGGCCAGGCCCGATTCATGCATGCATGGAAATCAAGTAATTCTCTAAAACAAAGGGTGATGCTGAAAGCTTTAGAGAAGTTGGATGTTAGGAAAAGGTTCTCTGCTGAGAGGGTGGTTGGGCATTGGAACAGGGTCCGCAGGGCCATGGGTCACAGCACCAAGCTTGATAGAGTTCAAGAAGCGTTCTATGATTTTCCTGTAATAAGGGTTAGATTTCCTGGTTAGATCCAAAATGAGCCATCTAGCCATGCAGAACAATTTGAAGACTTCTGCAAAAGGGAAGATAAAAGGAACTCCTGTTTAGGCTGTTAGTGTGCATTTACTCTAGCACCTTTGCATTCCTCCTTCTCGGGGAGAGGTAGCTAAAACAAAACTATAGCCGGGGTTACTTCCGTGTGTCCAGCTCAATACTAACAGTCATGGTCTCTTTCAGCTTGAAGAATAAGATGATTGTTCAAGTTCCCGTCATCTGTTTTACTTTCTGTTACTATGGAAGGAGGTGAAAGCATTTCTTCATTTTCTTTAAGTAGCCTTTAAAACAACATGTTATAACAGAAGTCAAGAGAAAGCAACACATTTGATTCTGCTTCGGGGCTGATACTGTCCAGTGGCAAGATGCTTAATGGATTATGAGAAGTTTCAAAGGTGAGCTAAATTCTTCATCCTTGCAGTGTACTTAAAAGAGTACCACTACAGTGATTCTTTTTGTGCCTTCTAACCAGTCTGAGGGGTTGACTTCTTCATAACTAACTATAAAAGTGATGGGCCCTATGTGAGAGAAATGTACATCAAGTACTGACTTCCATCATCACCGCAGAGTAAAGATGCACCTGAGCTACAGTGGAATCGATTCCCTCCTCCTGCAGCATCACATAAGCCCGACAGTAGCTGCAATTACTGTAGGTATCACACTGCTTTAAGATGACCCACATAGCTAGCATGTAAATGCAGTAAAAAAAAAAGTTACAACTGGCTTTAGTATTAAAAAACTTTTATTACTATAAAACATTGTTCTGCTCCCTTGTCAGTATGAGATACTCATCCTGTGATCACAGATCATGGCTCTGTGTAACACAGATGGGTCTGTGCTATTTACAAATCAAAATGTGTTTGAACAAATTGTTGAGCTCCGATCCAGAATCAAAGTGCATTATGATTAGGGCTTTTTTTATTTGTACAGCTTGGGATACATGGATACTTCTAAGAGGCATCTCCCTTCTCGCATGCATGGTGGCAACTGCAGAAGGAAATGTAGCTCACTTTGGCAGCAGTCTGTGCATAGAAGTGTATCCTCGGTGCGTGCCTCTCTTTTATGATTCTAGAATTCAAAGTAGTCTTGTTGCAAGGATGAGATAGCACTTGCTGGTCTGAAAAGACTTGTGTTGTATCTACCAAATCTATATAAATAGCTGCAGAATAGTTACATTTGACTGAGTATCATAGAGAAAAATACTGTTGCTGTGGGCTGGAATAATCTGCCATCCAATCTCAACTTTATCTGCAAAGAGAAACATTGGGAATCATGTTTATGCGAAGTAAAGTGAAGAGCAAAAATTGCATGTGAAGTTCTGCAAGATCTTAGCGTGCTGGTAAAGCAAGCTACAGGCACATGCTTGAGCCTGTATTTTTTAAAGTTAACAGGTACGCTGGTGCTATGCATTCAGCATTTCGTTAGCCAATGGCTATAGACCAGCTGTACAGCTAGTAGGCTGCAGAAGATGGACTTCTGAAGCATGTGAAAAAAAAAATCCTTTCCCCTTTTATTTAAAGTTCTAGCTTTTTTTAACCCTCAAAGAACAGTTAAGATAAAAGAGTTTTCAGGCTGCATCTGAAACATTATCACAATGACAGTGCAGCACAGATGTTTTTCCTCCTTCAAGCTTAACCTTTACAATTTTCCATATTGCCACCAAACTTGCAATTCATCTCAAGTTGATGCTCTTAACAACTGTGAGTAGTGATAGGATGTAGCAAGAAGCTAAAGCCTAATTTCCTGACCAAATCCATTTGGAAGGGTTATTGCTCTTGGACAGACTGCTCTTGGATACAAGAATCCTGTTATTGGTAGGTACCCATTGCAAAAAAAAAAAAAACCAACAACAAACCTTCATCTCTACTACAGATAAGTAATTAGGAAAGAAGCCAAAATTATCGATATAGTTGATGAAAAAGGTACCTACCTAGTTCGGCCTGGAACAGATGATACGTGTCTGGGTTACGGATTGTGAAAGCAATATAGACCTCAGGAGGTTTTCCATCTGCTCTCAAAGGTGAGAGTTTTTGTAGCATACCAATAAGGCTTAAAGTTATCTCTGGATCATATACCACATCTGCAAAAAAAGGGCAGTGTTCAATATTTATTAAGAATTGAGCAGGAAGCAGAAATAAAGCTATAAAGTATTTATTTAAGGAAGAATACCTCTATCAAGGGATTACAAGTTTCCAAGGAGAGAGTTTTAGAAAACAGTATTTTAAGTGCCATTATTGGTGCAAAATCACCAAAGATCATTGCTCCTTCTTGTAATGGATTGTCAGATCCTGTGTTTAAGCCTGTGTTCAGGGACACAGCAAAAAAGTTGAGCATTGGTACTGTTACGACTGTCTTTAGCAGGACAAAAACACATTGTTAGAAGTTTCAGAGGCTGAGTGGAAAAGTCTTGATTTCAGCTGCAACACTTTTTATTCTGAGTAATTTCCCTCAAGTAGAAATACTGATGAAAGGTGGAAAACCTGACCATTCAGGGCTGCAGGAAACCAGCCTTACTTCTTAGCACTCTGAGTTTGGAAGTTGTCAGTTGTGTTCAGAACTGATACTTAGTAGGTGGCTGTTTACTACGCAGTAACGTTCAGACACGTGTACCAGTTAACGCATGGTGCAAGATAGCAGAAACACGTCCTGGACTACCAGCAAATAGCAGATATACGTAATTCACCCTCTGTTTTGAATCGCCTCACCTTCATGAGTCTAAATCAGGCTGTTTTGTGCACTCTGTCACCAGTATGGCTGGGTTTAAGTTAACATACATGCAGTGACTTCATTTTATAGAACTCACGTATCTAAAGTATCACACGTGATGCCTTACAAAGACTTGTAATCAAAATGACAATTACATTTTACCATTTCTTTACCTGAATTCTTAGGTGATTTTTGCTTCACAAAATCCCTAAGCTGGGGAGTAAAATTGTGTAGTCACAGCTCCAGAAGTGAGAAGTACCTGCTGCAATGATGACGTCTGGTTGCAGATCCATCAGTTGTTTTTCTGTAACTGAGCCCCAGTCAAGCTCTGCAACAATTAGTTTTGGCTGGTGGTAGTTCATCCCTTCTGCCTCCTGCCCTTCAGATTTTGTTTGGGTAAGATCAGTAGTTTCCGGCTCCACGGCAAAGCCATTCAAACGGATGTTTTCCCTCAGCTGTTTGAGAACACAATGGTGGTAATCACTAAAGATATACGCCTTGGGGTTGCAAGTTTTGCAGATTGCCAGTCCGGTGAAGCCAATCCCACTTCCTAATTCCAAGACTGTCCTGAAGGTTAATGGAGTAAAGTAAGTATTGATTAGGACTCTCTGAGTTACAACATCAAAACATTCCAATTATATCTAACAGTGAAGTCAACTACACGTTATTTCAGTATTTTTTGAGTAAGCCATCTATAACGTTTATTTAAAATAACTGGTAAAGGTGGAAAACAAGATGCAGTTATATAGAAATGCATCACTTGAAGTACTTCTGCTTTTCCATATGGTACAAAGTACTTCCGTCACTGGGGCACGATACATTTCACATGTTCCTTGACTTTTGCAGCATGGTTGTCTCCATTTAAACTGGTTTTACAGTTCTTCTCGTAGTGGAGAGACACTGGAGCCGAGTTCCTTTCTTGTGAGGTAGATACTTAAATTTAGCTTAGCTGAACCTTTCCCCAAACGTTCTTGTTCACCTCCATTGGTTATAAACAAAGTCTAGGTGATGAGATTGGCGGCGCACATCTGCACTACAAACACCTGAAGTTAGATGGGATGAATCCCATCAAAGAGGGAAGCGCACTAATTAAAGTCACTGGCTAGGCAGCAAGGTAGGTAAAATTCAACAGCAAACATACAGAGCAGGCCAGACTACGTGGTGTAACGGTTTTCATCTTGAAGCTCATCTTAAACCATGAAGTCATCTCATGAATTAAAGTTCAACTTGCCAACAGAAAAAAGCAACAGCTGGTAGCCCAACTCAAATACTTCAGTTATTCTGGGGGTAAATATCGTGCATTATAAAGTTATAGTTGTACATATAACTCACGGTATGAATGAAAACACCTTGGCTTCTTTCCCCATCTTTCTGTCTGTGATGCTGTTTTTACCTGTTACTGAAAACTGGGGGGTTCTCCATGGCCCATTCAGCAAGATGAAGAGCAGCATCCCACGTGACAAGCCCTGTGGTTCCTTGAGAGATAATCGCCTCGCTCTCAGAAAGAGTAACGGATTCTCCAGTAGGCTGGAGGACGTGCACAGGAGGAGAAAGAGGGATCAGCACAGACAACTGATTTTGCAGTTACCAGTCAATATTACCGCCTAGAAAAAAAAGTCAGCAGCACTCTGGGTTTCTGGATATGACATTTAAAGCCACTTATTGCTTAGTTTAGATGATTCAAAGTGATTTATAACAAAGCCGTATTATTAGTTTTTACCAGTAAGTAGTTTTTGTAACAGCAAGTAGATTCTTCTTCCTTTAAAATATCTGCCAGTGTATCGTACAATTCATCCAGGGGGTCAGCTGTTGTGGATTCGTGCTGTGTGAAAGAGAAAAGGACAGCTTCAGTTATCAAATTGTTAGTCATGGAACAGAGAACCCACACGTTAAATACCACATCAATACACTGTTGGCCGTAACATTTTACACTAAATGCTGCTTTATATTATTAAGAATAATTCAGCTTGGCCTGCAGTGGTATGTTTTCAAGAAGACCCATCCCAAGATGAACCAAAGAGTTACAAGCAACATGGAAAGTAAGCGTTACCTTTTTGATGAGTTCAGTTAGAAAGCATCTTCTGTACTTGATGGAAGGGGGATACTTTACACACAGAGGGTGGAGAACAGTCTAAAATTATTAAAAAACAAAACAAAACAAAAAACTGCAGTTGAAGCCCATTACCAACTGAAGATCTTAGGAAGGGCACAAAATGCACAGTGATTTGAGTCTGAAGCTAGAAGAATTGATGCTGAGCCAGAAAAAGAAATTTGGTGATTTCTGGACAGTTTGTTGGGTTCAGATCTGTGGCAACAAATGTATTTTTCACTTTTCAAAAAATTAATAGCAAAATTGAGAGAAAAGAGTCCGACCAGCTCTCCTTTTTATTTTTTCTTTCTTTTGCTTTGCCGCCTCATTTGTGATTTCCTGTCAGCATGCAGACAGGACATGGTAAGGGTTTAGGGATGCCCAGGGTGGCTTGGCTCACCTGCTTCTTTCCTAACAACCAGGGCAGAGGGATGTGAAATCAGCTTGGCAGGTTTGCTCCTGGCATTAGGGTGCCAGGTGCACTGAGCTTTAATTTTGATGCTAATAAAGAACAGCTAAGTAATAGGAGCGAAAGGAAGTGACCTGTTCTGCTGGGTCTGAAGGAAGGCTGGCACAAGCGTTACTGTAAGAGTCGGCCGAAGAAACTCTCTAAGACTCAGTTTGGAGTTTCAGAAAGCAGGCATTCCTTAACTGGGGAGAAGGACGTGCAGGGGATCAATCCACCTCGTGTGCATGCTGAATTGTTCAAGCAATGGGGGTTATATACAATCAAAATACACATATCAGGGTATATACGATATGTGTACTTCACACGTATACGAACATATATATCACATACGTATACAGAGTTATGCATTCGTGCTATTTCCTGTAACTCATTAAAATACAGAAATGTTTCTGACACACACGCGCTTGTTTTCACTCGGGGTTTTCTGGGGGTCTCTGGTGGTCACTGGAAGCCTTCCTCGCTGCGCTGGGAGCCGGTTCCTGTGCGTGCTCAGGCCGCGCCGTTCCCAGCGCCCTGCCTCAGGCCAGGCCCGCGCAGCGCGGCGGGCTGGGCACGCAGCCGGGGGCAGCCTCAGCTCCTCACCTACCTCCTGGCGCGTCCTCCCCGCTCCTCTTGGCCTCGCTCTGAGAAACAAGGCAGCGTTTTCTCACAGATGAAGCTGGCTAAATAACGTAAAGTCCTACGCTTATGCCTATGTAAACGTGGTAAGGTTTGACTTTGCCGATGAAGCACCTCAGCCCCGACCCCCGGTGCCCTCCCAGCTCCCGCAGCCTTATCCCGCTGACCGCCAGCGAGGGGGGCCCGGCGCTCACCTGGTGCAGGATGTCGGCCAGCAGGGAGGAATCCGGGGCGCTCCTCAGCCTCTGCTCGAGCTCCTGCAGCACAAGGAGAGGAAGCCTGAGCGGGGCCGGGCCGGGCCCTCGCTCCCCCCTCGGCCCCGCGCCCTCACCGGCCAGGGGAAGGCTCGCAGCTGCCGGGCCGCCAAGAAGCGCCGTTGGAAGCGGAGCCCCAGCTCCGGCTCCGCCATGGCCCTGGCAGCGGTGTCCGGGCGTGAAGCGAAGCGAAGCAGCCGCGCAAAGAGGAAGCGCCGAGAAAGAGCCGCGCCGCCGCCTGAACGGGGCCTCGAACCCGCGAGCCTCCGATTAAAAGCCTGATGCTCTCCCCGCTGAGCTATCCGGGCCCGTGGGGACGGCGGCACCGGCCCGCCCCGGCCGCCGCCCGATGGCGTCAGCGCCGCGCGCCCCGGGGACGCCATCGCCGCGCGCCGTCGCCAAGGACACGGTGCCCGCCGGGAGCGGGGCCGGGAGCGGGGCCTCGCCATGGGCGGCTCCAGCGCGGACGAGAAGCTGCGGCTGCAGCAGCTCCGCGTCCTGCGGCGGCGCTGGCTGCGGGACCAGGAGCTGAGCGAGCGGGAGCCCGTCGTGCCGCGGCGGCAGCTGGGGCCCGTGGCCGCCTTCTGGGAGCGCTTCCTGCAGCCCGGCGGCCTCTGGCGGCAGCGGGGGGGGGGGGGGGGGGGCGGCACCGGGCCCTGAGCCCCGAGCTGGGCCCCGAGCCCCGGCCCTGACCCGCTCCGTGCCCCGCAGGTGTTCAGGACCTACCAGACCGGCGGCTTCCTCCTGGTGCAGGTGCTGATCCCCGCCTGGCTCGTCCACTACTACGTGAAGTACCACGTCATGGTGGGTGCACGGGGAGCCGGGGGGGGGGGGGGGGCTGCGACCTCTGGGGACACGGGGCCGGGAGGAGGGGGCGACCCTGCGCTGCCTGCGAAGGTGGGAGGGGGGCTGCGGGCACCGGAGGAAGCTTCTATCAGCTTCAGGTGTTTCACTAACTAGTGGAAGGCACCCAGATTAATGAGCCTGGTACTCAGTAGTTTGTGTGTTAGAAGGGCTGTGTTCTCTTTAGAAGATCTCTTATGTTTCATCTGGGTGACGCTCGTTTTTCTCTCCCCCCCTTCACGCTTTCAGAGAACGCCGTACGGTGTCGTTTCATCGAACCCAGCAATATTCCCGGTAAGCCCCTGGACTGCTTGTGTTACCTTCCAGCTGTGTAAAATAGAGGCAGAGAAAGGAAGGCTTGAGGAGAAGCACAGGTTTGTGCAGGAGCTGCAAAGAGAATTTCTGGAAGGATGCACACGAGGCAGGTTGTCCTGAAGCAGCGCTGCGCTAGGCTTACGGTATTTTTGAACAGTTTTTGTCTCGTTCTTAGAGCAGACAGCTCCTGTTTCATGGCATTTCCCTTTTGTAACTGCAGACTTTCAAGTACCTGGCTGGCAGCGCTGCCCATCCTGGGCAGGAAACACAAATGCCCCCTTATGGGGTCTGCACCTGGAGCACGCAGACCCTTAGGGCTCACCGCAGCCTGAAGCTTTCCTCTTCGGTTCTCGCTTTAACCAGTGTCAGTCAGATGGTTTGGTCTTTAGTTGTTCTTGGGCTTCTCCGAGCTGTTACTCGTTGATCAGTGCAGCAAGTTGGTGGGCAAATATTCTCATCTAAGTTTGGCTCTGCTATTTCTGCTTCATCTAAAAATAAAAAATAATTTTGAAAGTTCCACCCCTAACAACTACACAGCAACGTACGGTCAAGCTGCGGGTCTCTGACATCAGCACAACCACTCGAGTAAGGTCCGTTCAGCAGGCCGAGGCAGTGCCTGAAGCTCTAACAAACAAAAGTCAGGCATTGCATTGATTTTTGTTTGAGGGATTACGCGGTTCTTCGTGTGCCACAGGCCTTGAGTTTGAAGACTGCTTTGGAGACTCACTGTGGTGGTGCTGTGTTGAAGGTGGCTATGCAGTGCTATAAATCTGGTGCAAATTTTACAAACAACGTTCTTTTTAAATGCTTTTCTGTATTTCCGTGGCATGAAAAGAAAGGGGTAAAGCAAGTACAGATTTAGGACAACTTGGCTATGATGTTTAGCCTGCGCCCTGGGAAATGTTGAGTGAATGAGAGCGTTCTGGGTAAACTGAAGTAAGATTTTTTTGTCTGGAAGTGGGGACAGTCACAGCTGAAGTGAAAAACTGAACTGTGTAAAGGGATAGATTGCTGTAAGAGAAAATGCTCACCGTGCTCTCTCATCCCTTTAGGGGGACAGAATTTTAGAGACGGGAGAAGTTATTCCACCCCTGAAAGACGAACCCGCTGGGCACCACTGATGGCTGAAAAGCGATTTCCTCTTTGAGCAAACACGGCGAGAACTGCAGCCAGCTGCTTTTTCTCTTCTATAAAAGTCTTTATCCTGCATTGCCTCATCTTTTCTGTTGTTAACTTCCTCCTTAGTCCAAACTGTTCCAGTTGCTGCTCACGTGGGAGTTTCTTTTGCTTTCAGTGAGTTTTATGGCTAAGCCTTTGTGATTTCCTCCCCCACCTTTTTTGTTTCTGACGCGATCTGACGGTAGGACAACGTGGGCCTTGCAGTACCAGCAGAGATGCTGCAGGGTTCCAGGAACTGTGTAACAGTCCGCCCAAAGGCAGGGTGACTTGGCAGGCTCCTGCACACCCGCACACAACAGCTGTCCTCTTCCAGGGGACACCCTTTGCTACCAACTGCTTTTAAGAGAGACAGAGTTAAGCTTCCACCTGCGTGGCTTCCCCCGTGCCAGCCAGCAGAGGGTAGCAGAAGTGGCCCAGTTTCCTAGCGCCCCACTGGCCTCCCCTGTCCCAGCCTGCGAATCAGCATGATGAGACTTTAGCCTGCCCAAAACTGCCTCTTCCCGAGCAAAGAATCCAGCTGGGGAGGAGAGCAGAGGTTCGTGAGTCCTCCCCAAAGGTCCGTCTGTTAGTTTGTTTTAAGGGATGTAGGGAGGTGAGGTTTGGAAGTGCTGAGTCAAAATTCTTTATTCTTATTAAATTCTTTATTTGGAATTCTTTATCCTTTAGCACTTATCTCTGTCTTCAGCGCCTCTTGACTCAGAGTCGTCCTGCTCTCACTGGCCCCTCACACCCGTGGCACTTTGCACGGGGGAATACTGCCCTCCACTCTAGTGCTAAACCCACAGATATTTTGGTGGCTACTTTGGGGCTAGAAATGACTAAAACAGCAACTCAAAGCGTAACTGGAGGCACCAAAGGTGAGGGGCACTGTGACCTTATGGAACCGCCGATGCTTGTGATGTCACGGCTGCGAGCAGGAATCCCCGGGGGGCTGCCAGACCCCTGTAACCCCCCGGTAGGGACGGCACCTGCACAAGCACGCTGCTCCCCGCACCCGCAGAGCCATGGCCAACGCGGGGGTGAAAACCCTCCTGCAGTCCAAGGAGCTCCTGGAGGCCATGGAGCCCTCGCTGGGCAGCCAGGCACAGCCCCCTGTCCCCTGTCCCCTGCTGGGCCCGGTGCCCCCCCAGGCCCTGGCCAGGCACGCGGCCATCTCCTCCCCGGGGTAAAAGGCAGCTCAGGGTGGGACATGTGGGGACGGGGACTGGGGAGTGGCTGGGGGGGCACTGGGGTCAGGGAAGGTGGCGAGGGGCAGCAGGAGCCCTGCGGGTCACCATGGGGAACTAGAGGGTCACCAGCAGGGCTGTGGGGTCAGCAGGGGCTGCTGGGGACACCAGGAAAATAAAGGGTTAAGGGGGAGACTTGGGAGGTAACGGGGGTGACGAAGGGTTATTGGTGGCAATAGGGGCCGGTGGGGGTCATGGAGAGATTGGGAGGGTCTCGGGGGGTTCCTTCCCATGGTCATGGGGGTCGCTGCCCCATGTGTCAGTCCCCCCATCGCAGAGTTCCCCAGGAACAGCACTCCCCAAAACTGCTACGGCCTGAAGAGAACCTTTGCCTGCACCAACCTGCTGCAGCTCAGCCTGGCCAGTCCTGACAGCTCTGCAGAGAGAGAGGCTTCCCTCGGCCCCCGCGCGCACAGGTCGTGCTCCCAGGATAAATCTGAGCCCGCTGCCCCCGTGGTGAGTGCCCACTGGGAATGCCCAAAACATCCCTGGGAGCTCCCTGGTACCCCTGCCACACGAGTGAGGGACTGGCTGGCGTGCCCCACATCTCCGAGGTCCCTCTGCACGCTTCTGCGGTGCTTGTGAGGGACTGGGAACCCTGACATCTCCTGGGGGCATCCCCATACCAGACCCCCAGGGCTCCCAGATCTCCCCCAGGGAAACCCTGACACCTCTCCCCCTCTGGTGAGAGATCCCACAGGACTACAGGGAATTCACAGTACCCCAAGTCCCGTGGATGCCAGAGCTCCAGCACCCCTAGGGGACATCAGAGCCACCCGTGATCCCCTGTGTACCTATGAGGTGGGGCCCAGGTGGCTGTTCTAGGTCACAGACTCGGTGCCAGGTCTCAAGCATGGGTGCGCTGGGCCAACTGGCACATGTAGAGCTGGTACGTGGGCCCCAGGATCACCGCAGGGAGGGAGCAGACACCTCTCCATAGAACAGGGAGGGATAAGACTGTCACCACCCTACCAAAAAAGACTTTGCATGACATGGAGCATGTCCTGGCATGGTTATCGCAGGAGAACTGATCATCACCACCTCGCCTGTCCCACTGAAGAAGGCAGAATGTGGGACTCAGTGAGCGGGACTGACCACCCACTGCAAGATACCGCAGTGCTAACAGCGTGTTGTGTCCGTGCAATGAAGCTTCCTCTCTACAAATGCAGTGTGGCTCTTACCTTGGGGACCTTGGGGGTTGTTTGCACCTCTCAGAAAAGTTCTTCCGAGTCTTATTTCCCTCTTGTGCTAAATGTGGGTGATGTGTTATCTTGACAATGAAATCAAAGTAGTTCTGGGTTTGTACGATATCTTAAATATCCGGTGTTACACATAAAACCCCATACACATGTATGTATGTGAGTACATCTACTCCATGCCTGGTTTTTGAGATGCCTACCTGGTAAAAAGTATTAGATCATCTCTGATCAGTGATAGGTATACATATATAAAATGTATTTTTAATTGTTACGTATTGTTTGCACCCTTATTGCACAAAGCGTTCCACTCCAACAGCCCAAGGACGCATAGAGGAGATCTCCCATGTGGGTGATAGATCACATGCTCTGGGCCATGACTTCTCAACCAGCCTTTTGGAGATCCACCAGGACCTCCTTGTTCCTCAGGCTGAGGCCAGCTACCAGGACAGTGTGGAAAACAGCTGCTTGCCAGTCTCAAACTAGGGTAAAACAGGAGGTAAGGATGGAGTCATTAAAAGTTGATGTTTTGGGAGACAAGGACTGGAAGATCCTCATCTGGTTGGACACCCCAGCCTTCCTCTCTCTCACCTGATGTACCTCAAGCAGGAGCTGCTGGTTCCAGCACCTGCAAGAACTCATAACCAAGAAGCCTGTATGCGTTCTCTGGTGCTCTTCACCGCTGGGCATGCTATCCTTGATGCTTGGCGAGCTGGGTGGGCTCCCAGTCAGCCCCCAGCTCCTACCATCCCACAGGGTATCCCTTGGAGTATTAGCTCATGATCAGTGCTTAGCAAGATCATTTACATGAGGAGGAGACACTGAAGATTTGGAGCCTTCTCAGCACTTCTGTCTATGCTGACACACAGTGGAAGCCATGAGGCTTTGTATGGCATCTGCTCGTTGGATCTTGACTGTGCAAATCCATGAGAGGCCGAAGCCCAGAGTGTTGAGAGAAGTGGCTGATGTGGCAAAGCTGCTTGCTACCATATTTGAAAAGTCACGTTGACAAGGGGAGAGCGTTCATGACCAGATCACATTTTCTGCCTTCATCAAAAAAGGTCCAACAGATGACCCATGCCAGCCAGCCTCACTTCAGTCCCCAGGAAAAAACATGGAATGGCTCCTTGTAGAAGACATTTTTGGCAGATGAAGAAGATAGGGATGGGGAACAGTTGGCATGGATTTACTAGGATTTTGTGCCTGAAAAGTGTGGTTGCTTTCTGTGGTAAGATGGTCAGGTTTCATCAGGGCAGAGCAGTGGATGACATTTACCTTGACTTCAGCAAGGCTTTCAGTGCTGCTAAGGCATCTGTTTCCAGGAACATAGTTCACTGAAATATTGATGCCTCTGGTGTGTTGGCTGAACACTTGCTTCTCTTTAAATCAAAGACAGAAATAGGAACTTATCTCAGGTGCTGTAATAACTGGAATCCTCCTCTGGAATTGTCTGTCTCCATTGCTCATAGATAAAATCTTGATGGTCAGTGCAATTTAAATGCCTCAGTTTAGATACCTAAAATTAGGTGTTGTGCATCCCTGTTCATCTGACTTTGTAACAGAACACGCTGGCATTCATTCGGTACTTAAAATTGCTTTGTAACTGTACAAAGTCAGTGTTTTGTGTGCCTCTGAGGGCCAAGTGTAATTTCAGACCCGTCACATCAGCGGAGCTGGATGTCAGAAGCTGGGCCTTAAGCACAAAAAGAAGTTGTGGGGAGCTGGGAGTTGGCCTCTTACAGGTAACTGGTGATGGGACAAGAGGGAATGGCCTCAAGTTGCACCAGGGGAGGTTCAGGTTGGAAATGAGGAGACATTTCTTCTCAGAAAGAGCAGTCAGGCGTTGGGACGGGTTGCCCAGGGAGGTGGCGGAGTCACCGTCCCTGGGGGTGTTCAAGGAAAGGCTGGACGTGGTGCTTGGGGACATGGCTTAGTGGGTGACATTGGTGGCAGGGGGATGGTTGGACCAGATGATCTTGGAGGGCTTTTTCCAACCATTATGATTCTAGGTGGATGTGGTGTTAGAACCCCTGGCTGTGTAGTGACTCCTCCCTTTCCCGTCCTTCTCTCCATACTATGCAGCTGTACTTCCTCTTGCATCTCGGTTAATAATCAAATGTGTAACAACACAAGTGACACTGAACTGGGAGGATCTGTTGACTCTCTCGTGGGTAGAGGGGCCTTGCGGAGATGTTGAGAGACTGGAGGGCTGGGCAATCACCCACCCACTTCATGAGATTCAACAAGATTGAGTGCCAAATTCTGCACCTGGGAAGGGGCAACCCTGGCTGTATGGACAGACTGGGGGACGAGAGGCTGGAGAGCAGTTCTGCAAAGAGGCATCTGGAGGTTGTGGTTGACAGCAAGTTGTGCCTGAGCCAGCAGCATGCCCTGGCAGCCAGGAGGGCCGACCGTGTCCTGGGGTGCACCGAGGCCAGCACTGCACCGGTCAGGGAGGGCTCGTCCTGCTCTGCTCTGCCTGGTGCGGCCTCACCTCGAGCACTGCGTGCAGGTTTGGGCACCACAGTGTGAGGGGCGTAAAATACTGGAGAGTGTCCAAAGGAGGGCTACAGAGATGGTGAAGGGCCTCAAGAGCAAGACCTGTGAGGGGTGGCTGAGGTCCCTTGGTTTGCTCAGCCCAGAGCAGAGCAGGCCCAGGGGAGGCCTCATGGCGGCCTGCAGCTCCCTCACAGGGAGCAGAGGGGCAGGCGCTGAGCTCTGCTCTCTGGGGACAGCGACAGGACCCGAGGGGATGGCATGGAGCTGGGACAGGGGAGGGTCAGGCTGGGTGCTAGGGGTGTTCTTCACCCAGAGGTTGGGCACTGGGACAGGCTCCCCAGGGCCATGGTCATGGCACCGAGCTGCTGGAGTTCAAGAAGCATTTGGACAGCACTGTCAGACATCGGGTCTGATTGTTGGGTGGTCCTGCGTGGAGCCAGCAGTTGGACTCCATGATCCTTGTGGGTCCCTTCCAACTTGGGATATTCCATGATTCTACAAAAAGGGACTTGATTGAATTGCTCACACCTAAGAGACAGAGGGATTTTAGGTACTGAGGCTCCTTCCTCATTTCCAGGCGTACTCAATAAGGTTGAAGATGTCAAGGATGAAGACATCTGCAACACAAGACCTGTTGGGCATGTGGACATCTTAGTGACATCTCCTACCTGAAACAGCCACCACCTTGTAGTCAGTGGTGCCTTTCTATGCCCAACTTCCCCCTGGGGATCCTGCCAGGTTTTGCCCTGCAGTGGTCAGGGCCGCCACGTGCCTGGATCCTGCCCTGTGCTGTCCTTGGGCTCAGACACGGGAGCGCTGCTTTCTGCAATTTCCCCAGTCCAGGAAACCTGCTGGTAAGTGGGGGCAGTGGGGTCTGTACTTCTCCCAGATCATGCCCAAAGAACAAAGGGAGGGCTGTTTCTGCAGCCTCAAGAAAAGAAATATCTGCAAATAACTGCATCAAAATGACCAGCAGTTCCTTCTTATGGAGAGGTGAACAGAAGCAAAAACTATTCGTTTAGCTTTTGGCCCCTGTATTGTCTTTGGAGAAGACTGCCAGGCCCACCACGTGTGTTGCTATCACAGTCCCCTCACAAACTGCCTGAGCATAAAGCCAGGAAAGGTCCAGCAGCCCACAGATGATGTCCCCTGAATAAGAAAGTGCCCTTTTTCTTCTAGCAACCATTAATTCCCCTTCTAACCGTAGCAGCACAAACAACATTGCTTTTGCTGGAACAGCACCCATTGGGGCTCCCCTTTCTCACATCGGTGTGCTGAGGGTTTGAAGGCGCTCCATCGAGGTGTGGGCTGGACTGGGCTGTTTGTTTATTCAGAGCAGGGGGGATTTACAGGTGAAGCCAGGCAGAATTAGGCCCTGGCCCGTGGGACCTGGCCTCGCAGCACCCGAGGGGGAGCGTCCCCAGGCAGGGCTGCCGAGGTCCCCCATCGGCCTCCCCGCGGGGAGCTGCAGCGCGGCTGCCTGTGGCCCGAGGCAGCTCAGTGCCAATTTGGGCTTTGCTTCATGCACCGCCAGGTCATTAAGGGCTGCAATTAGCAAGCGTTGGCGGCTCCCTGCAAGGCGGCCGGGCAGGCGCGGAGCCGGGAACGCCGAGCCCCGGGGCTCCATCTCCGCGCGGGGCACGCCCGGCCCGGCCCCGCTCCTGCGGCTCCTCGCAGGCGGCGCCTTCCCCGGGGAAGCGACCCGCGAGGGCTCGGCCCAGAGCCGGCTGCTGGGGAGCTGGGGGCTGCCGGAGCGCCCGGAGCCTCTGCCCGCAGCCCCCGGGCGCGCAGCCCGGCTCCGGTCTGTCGGAGCCCGGGGCGAAAACGGGCTGGGCAGCGCCGAGCGAGCACGGGGCCTGCGGGCTGCGAGCGGGGCCCGGGCAGCTCCGTGCCGGCCGCCTCCCGCGGGAGGGCCCCGGCCCCCGGCCCCGCCGGGCAGCTCCACGTGCCCGCAGCCGCAGGCCCGCAGCGAGCGGCAGCTCCGGGCCGGGGCGGGCCGCAAGGCGTTCTGGGAGTTGTAGTCCCCGGCCCGGAGCAGGGCCCTACCTGCCTGCCGCCCTGCCTGCCGCCCCCGCCCCGCGGCCGCCCTCCCCCGCTCCCTCCGGCTCCTCGCTGCCCGCCGCGGGGGTCCCGTGGCCGCTGCCCTGCGGCGGAGCCGCTGCGCCGCCTCGGTGACTGCCGGACTACAGCTCCCGGCGGGCCCCGCTGGAGTCCTGGGCTTCCGCTTCTTCCGCGCGGCGCCCCCTGGGGCTTGTAGTCTCCCCGCGCTATTCACGACGGCCTCTGCGTCGTTTCCGCGCCGTAGCGGCCGGAGGCCGGAATGGGGCGCTACGCCACGGCGGCGGCGTAAGGGCGGGCGTGGGGACTCCGGGGCACGCCGGGCCGGCGGCGGAGCGGGAGAAAGGCGGCGGCGGAACGGCCGGGCGCGGCGGGGGGGGGAGGGAGGGGGCCGAGTCGCCGTGCCCGGGGCAAAGTGCGGGGCCGGGTGGCGCCGGAGCAGCGCGGCCGCCGGGCTGCACAGGTGAGAGGGGTCCGGGCCGCGGGGGGCGCCGGGGGTGCGGGCTGGGGCCGGGTTGAGCAACGCCGCCTTCCCCCGGCCTCCCCCGGGGGCCGCCCGGCGCCCGCCTGTTGCCGGGGGCCGGGGGGCTCCGTCCCGGGGCAGGGCCGGT
>NC_048906.1:12942086-13003792 GCF_011077185.1 Oxyura jamaicensis | reverse complement strand
AGGGGCGCGTCGCAGCCCCGGGGGCTCGGGAGCTGCGGCTTCGGCCGGCCCGGGGGGCGGGGGGGGGACACGGGGAGCCGGCCCCGGGCGGGCGGCCTCGCCCCTCGCCCCCCGGGGTCCCCGCGCCGCGCTCGCGTCCTTCAGGCGGGCGCTGCCCTCCGGCCGGGAGCCCCCCGGCTGGGGGCCCGGCAGGGTTCCGGGCAGCCCCGGGAGGCTGTGGGAGCGCCGCCCTGAGCGCCGGGTGCTGCACCCGCGGGGCCGCCTCCCCAGAGCTCCCTCGGGCTGCTCGGGCCCTGCCGCCCCCCGGTCTCGCCGCGTTTCAGCCCGCGGCTGCCGTGAACGCGCCAGCCCCCAGCCCCCGGGCGCGGGGGCCGTGACGGCGGGGGGAAGGCTCCGTGTGCCCGCCGGCCTCGCCGTTTCCTCAGCAGCTCTCCTCTCTCGTCCTCGCCCCAGGCCGTGGCACGTCCCCGCCAAGCAGCAGGCATTTCGGGACGGCCGTGCGGGGAGACGGAGCGGTGTGCGTGCGGTGCTCCGCGCGGTGCCTTGGGTCCTCCGAGCGCCGCTCTTCGAAGCCTCGGCTGGTGCTCAGCGCGCCCCGGGCCCGCAGGCCGGGGGCTGTTGGCTGGGTGGCTTCTCGTGGCCAGGGGGGAGCTTGCCCGGCCGCCAAGCCGCGTGTGAGCGGGGACAGCTGCACACGGGGACGGTGTCCCGCTGCTGCGGGGTGGCCGGGAGCGGCGGGTGGCCGCGTGCCCAGGGAGCCCAGGCGAGGTGAGTGCCATGGGTTCGGCCACCGACCCATGGGGGTGACCGTGGGTCCCAGACACCACGGCCTGTTGGTCCCAGCACGGGGCTCGGTGTCGCCGTGGGTTCGCAGGGCGGCCTTTCCTTGTGCCTCAGACTCCGAGCCTTCCGTAAGCTCGAGCAGAGCTGCGGTGGGAGGGCAGGGGACGGGTTCCTGCGATGCCCCACGGCTTCTGCGTGGCCTTTTCCCGAGGCCCGCTGCGCAGCCTGCTGGCTGGTGCCCGTGGGTGAAGCAGAGCGGGCCTGAGCTCTGAGAGCTGCGTTGTGGGAGTGTGTTGGGTGAGGCGTCCGGTCCTGCTGCCCTTTGTCTGTGTAAATATTACCCGGGCATGTGCCGGAGAGGCACGATTCAAATTATCACGGCTGTGTGTACTTCGGGACGGTAACCGGTTCAAAGCTGCGTCAGCTCCTGCTTGTGTCCAAGGCTCAAACAGCTCAAGGCAGGAGGCAAGACCCAATGCCGCTCCCTTCCCCAGGTGGGGTTTGAGGGCTGGAGAGGCCTTCGAAGGCCCCGGGTGACGTTCTGCGTTGGCTGAGCCGCGTTGCTTCGTCAGGAAAGAAGGGCAGCCTGCTGGAGCCTGATGGCTTAGCGTGCAAGGGAGCCCGCGGTGCGCGCCAGGCAGAATGTCTTTTGCGTTGGGATAAATATCGAAAACCAAAACTGCTAAAGTTGCACACACACACACACACAAAAAAAAGGTTGGGCGTCCTGCCCAGGCGTGGAGCTGCCTGGTGTTGGCTGGAGGATGGGGTGAGCCCGCGCTGGGTGCTGTGGGAGCCTGCAGGGTTTGCAGCGGTCGCACGGGAGAGCCAGGCAGTGCCTTGGGGTCGCTCGCTGCCCGGCAAGGTGCAGGTGGGAGAGATGTTTTCCTTCTGTCCTCCTGCTTCATCTGCAGCCCCCCTTTTTGTTCGTTTCTGAGTTGATGTCGGGCCTTTCTGTCATCCGTGGCCACCTGGGGAAGCGCACGCCGGAGCCTGGTGTCCTGCAGGAGGGCTTCCCGCGGCGGCTCGCTCCCCGTGAGCAGCTCTGGGAGGAAACCAGCACGGCGAGCGGGACTGCTGGGACCTGGGGCTCTCGGAACCGTCACGTGTCAGTGCAGCCTTGGGAAAGCTGGCTGTATGGGTGAGCTGGGGGCTTCCTGCTGTTTTTCCACTGTAATCCTGCTCTTCAGAGCGAGCTGTGCTGCCCACGTTCGGCTCGGTGCTGCTGGTCGCTGCTGGATCCATGCAGCCCTTCCCAGGCCATCGTTACTGAGCCTGGCGGGGAGGAGCAGGCTCCCCCTGAACTCCTCTTGCACTCTGGTTGCTATTTGGGGTGGTGCTGCTCGCCTGGTGTTTGGCGGTGGCAGCTGAGGAAGCCGAGGAAGGCAGGAGGGCTGTGGTCTGTGCTGGAGATCAGTTTAACTCTTGCCTTCACAGCTCCTGCGAGCCCTCTCTGCACGCCTCAGCTGGAAGCGAGGGTGTTGTTCCCGAAACTCGCTCGCATTCGGTTGCTTAAAAGATAAGGAGGGGTTTTGTGTGCCACTTCCTCTTGCTCTGGAAAAAATGCCGCTGCCCAGGTGCCTGGGCAGAAGAGGAAGTCCTAGAAGGAAATAAGATCCGAAGAAATGTGTCACAAACAGAAAGAACAATTGGTTTTCGGCGTTAACGTTGCGGAGCGAGGTCCTGTTCATCCAGCCGGCGTTTGACAGCCGAGATAACACGTTTACACTGATGCAATTAGCAGGACGTGGGGTTTGCTGAATGGCTCGGGGGCAGCACGCTTTTCAGGCTCAACTCCAGCAAATAGATCAGCGAGGATTGGAAGGCTGCCGTGGGCTGCTAGAATTGGCCCTTCGGGTTTCTGGAGGTTGAGTACGTAACCGCTGATATTTCCCATTGTGCTGTACCCTGCCTAGTTGAAAAGAAAATAACTTGAGGGAACACAGGGCTATTTTTGCCAGCTTGAGATGATCAAGTTTGACTTCTAAAAACTGAAGCCGAGCCTTTGGGCTCGTGCATTAAAAGCGGTATTGGAACCACATTTCTGTTCCCCTACAAACGCGTGCCTGCGCGCTTCGCCAGCAGTGCGGGCGCCAAGAAGTGTCCGGCAGGAGGAAATGGCTTTTCCTTCCCTGCCGCGCAGCCCCTCTGGTAGCAGCTCCGGGCGCCTGCTCAGCGCCCAGGGCCGGCGTTGGGGTCGGTGGTGGCGTTGTCCCCTCCGGTGGCATCTCCCCAGCACGTCTCTGATGTGCTTCCCCTGGGCCACCTTGTACCCGGCGCCAGCCTGGGTGATTCTGGGGCACCGAGGAGATGGCAGGCAGCTCCCCAGCCTCAGGCTGCGTTCCTCTGCCAGCGGATCGCTTTGCTCCCACAGCGTTTTGCAGAGGGGCTGAACCTTGGGCAGCTTTGCCAGGCCAGGCGGCGCCTCCCCAGCGGCTGCACGGGGCGGTGGAAGCGGGCACGGCAGTGCGCCGGGGGGACTTTGCTCTCCGGGGGTGCTGTGGCACCGCTGCGGGCAAGGTCCTGCTCCGCTGCTTGTCCCTGCCGGCGGGGAGCTCGGGCAGCCCGTGGGGTTGCGGCACGGCCAGCGGGTTTTACGGTAAGCCCTGCCGGTTAAGCGCTTTCTCTTCCCAGACGATGCGTATGCAAACACAGTTCCTGCAGGAAAAGTGACGCGGTGGCCCGCAGACCAACGTACGGATTTACAGGGTGCTCCGTCCTCTGCTGCTTATCCCGCTGCCTCCTCGGCTCCGTGAGACGTGAGCCGCCGCCGCAGACAGCTGCAGGGGCTCGCCGGCTCGAGCGCCCAGCGCCGCTGCGGGCCGGGAGATCCCTGTGCAGCCTGTGCCGTGCAGGCCCGCGGGCCGAAAGGCTCGGGGTGGCCTTTCCAACCTCGGCCTGTCCCTTAGGTACTTTTTCTGCTGGTTCTTGAGCGGCACCTCTTGCTCGCGGTGTTCTTTGTGAGCTGCTTTGTTGTTGTTTGCTGCGGGCCCAGGTGCTCGCCGCAGGTTGTCTGCTTCCCACTGCGCACGGAGAGAAAAGCTCCCCGTGAGAGCACCGTGCCCTGCCACGGCAGCGACCGCCCGCACCGGTGGCAGGCTGCGGGGAGGAGGCGAGGCGGTGGGCACAGCTCGGGGGTGCTCATGTTCTGGCCAGAAACCTTCCTTGTTTTTTTGCCTCCTCCCCAGTCTGAAAGGACTTCCCTCCTGTAGAAAGGAAAAGCGTGCCGTTGAGGCAGTCGTGGGCAAGGATTCCCGTTGCTCTGTCTTATAAAAGCCGGTCCTGAAGGAGACAGCACTTACACAGAGCGGGAATTCCGTTAAAACGGGTTGTTTTGAGAGCAGAGAACATGAAGGGACGAGGGGAAATGTCCTGGGTGTTCAAACGTCATCTGAAGGTACGGGGATGGGCACATCTGACAGAATCAGAGGAATTCCTCCTCCTGAATTTCCAGTAGCTGTAAGTGCTAATGATGTCCTGGCCGCGCACGGTAATTAACATCTCTTTTTGTGTTTGAACAGCCAGGCAGCGCGGCCCTCCAGACATCCTTCCGTTCGCATGCAGATCTCCGGGGGGATCCTGCCCCTTGCTAATTGGCGAGAACTGTCCACGATCCTTATCGTTAAGATCCTGCCGCGCTCGTGAGGCGCTCCGTTACCCGATACAGCCGAGCCTGGCACCGCAACGCTCGGCAGCGCCGTGGAGCAAGGCCAGCGGAGGGAGCGGGGCCGTGCAGTCGCAGCCTGAGGGGCTGAAAGCAGAGCGAAGAGCCCGAGCCGACCCAAAAGCACGCGACTCCCGTCTCCAGGTGGGACCGAGCGCCGGCCCGTCGCCAGCCCCATGCTGCAGGAAGCACCGAGCCCGCTGGGAGCTGTAGTTTGAGTGGACGCCGAGCGAGCGACCCAAAATGTGAGGTTGGTTGCGTTGTGCTGGTGCGATGCTGATCGGCCCGGAGTCTCGGCAGCCCTTTATCCTCACGTGCTTTTCCTCTCCGTTCACCAGCTCGGCGCAGCTGCCGCTCCTCCTGGCAGGCGCAGCGGTGCCGGCGGTTCTGTGCAGAGAACATCTAGCATGCTCCTCCGGCCGGGCCGCTCAGCTGGCGCCAGCAGCAGCCGTTCGATCCCAGGGACGCCGGGCTGACCTCGCACCAACCGGGCATCGCATCTGCAGAGCAGAAGCCGGGGCTGGTGAGAGGCTTTTCTGTCTGCAGCTGGCGCTGGGCTGGGCTGGGAGGGGCTGGAAGGGAAAAGAGCTGTGTTTTGTCAGCGTGGGTACCCCTGCTTCCTCTCCGCCGTGCTCTCGTCTCGTCTTTCTCTCGTTTTGGTTCCTTCTGAGTGTTCCCTTCTCCGTCTGTGTGAGGGCCGCACGCTCCTGCGGGTGGGGATGCTGCTGGCCCCTGCTTTTCTCATTGTGAAGAAGAAACTCTAGGAGTGGACAAGAAATCGAGGGCTCGTCCAGGACCTTGCAACCTTAAACTGTGGAGTCTGAGCATGCGTTTGAGGCAATGCATGGGCAGGAAAATAAATTAATCTCAGGATCTGTGCAATGCCCTGCCTGCAGTAACCACAGCGCCAGGCTGGGAACTGCCACGGCAGCGGGGCCGTGTTGTGCCTTACGCAGCCGGGCTGCTTTTAGCCTGCTGGTTCGTTCCCTCCCTGCAGAGACAGGGCAAGGTGGTGAGCAGGGCAGCTGCTCTGAGCTGCCGCCTTCAGGGCACGCTCGTGGTGTCTGCTGCAGGGCAGTGTCTGGTGGGGCTGGCCTTGCGTCCGAATGAGCCGAGCTGACGTGGCCTTAGCCCAGGCCAGGGCTTTGCATTAGTTAGGTGGATGCTGGCGTGCTCGCTGTCGGCCTTTCGGGTCTGCCTGGGTGCCTGTGGGCTAGCTGGGGTCTCTGTGACCTTGGTCTCCAGTCTGCAGGAGTCTTTTTACGGCTCGGGGTCGATGAAGCCCGGCAGACACGCTGTGGTCTCCGGGTGGTGGCTGTCACCAGGCAGGTGCCCGCTGAGAGCTGTGCCGGGGCTACTTCTCAGCAGTGTGAGGGCCGGAGCAGCGTCCCTGCTCTTGCAGCAGTTTAGATGCAGCCTTGGGGTTTCCTGTGAGTGATGCTGCGGGCGTGCAAAGCCCTTGTTCCTGTTCCCTGACCTGGCCGTGCCCGGTGCTTTAGCAAGCAGAGCTTGGCGGAGGGAAGGCTGGGGGTCTGCAGCACCCCAGGAGGCCGAGGTGCATCTCGCGAGGCATTTGGGTGACCCCCGTAACACACAGTCTCCTCTCCATCTGCCCGCTTGGGTTGAGGCAGCTCCAGGCAGCAGCTGGCTGGTGCGGGGGGAGAGGCGGGCTCCGTGGCGGTGCTGGAGGTGCGTTGGCTGGCCCGGCAGGGCCGGCTTTGCGGGAGCGAAGGCAGTTGCTTACTGAAAGCGTCTGCACTGGTTTGCAGCCCTCTCATCGACAGCGCGGTGTTTTCCTCGTGTCATCGTTCTATTTGTTCAAATAATTGCTCTCGTGGGCAAATATTGCTTAAGGCCGTGTGTAATTGAACGCATCCCCCCCACTTTCAACTGTACTGGTGTAGCTGAAGAGGAGCCGCCTGCCGGGCAACCAGTACAGCTGCTCCAGTGGGGAACGGGAGGCGGCGGGCACCGGCGTGCCTCTGTCGCTTCGGTTACCCCAGGGGTTATTCGGCCACATAAGCTCAATGGCAGCATCGTCTCCGAACAGAAATGACGGCGTGGCTCGGATGTCAGCGCGCAGCAGGATCCGTGTGTCTTTCAGGGCGGCCCAGGACAAGTGAAACCTGGATGCGGAGAGAGGGGTGAGCTGTAACGTGATGCTCCCCGTTAGGTCACAGCACCGAGCTGTGCCAGGAGAGAAACTACCTTTGTGGCCTCTGTTTCCCTCTCCCCGTCCCACCTGCCCACGTTCCCCCCGTTCCCTGTGCTGGCGGGGAAGGTGGCAGCCTCTCAGCGAGTCTCGTGCTTTTACCTCCTGGCTGTTTGTGACGGAAATGCCCAACGCCACCGGTGTCTGTCAGGCTGGTCCTACCTCTGCGCTTGCCCGAGGCACAGCCAAGAGACCTGGTGGTTTAAACACAGGCTGCTTGGTCGGTAATTGGGGAGCGATGCCCGGTTAAAGCCAAGGAAGTCCAAGTTATGTAAAAATGGTGGGAGGAGACACGCAGGTACTGCTGTCCTCGTGAAAGGAGGCTTTTTTGGTTCCGGACAGGGCAGCACAGTGAAGACTGGGATTTGTTTCTAGTAAGGAATGCAACTGGATGTGGCTTGGATGAATTGCGTATCTGTCTTCTGTCTAATCTCTGCTGAATTAAAGCTGTGGCTGGAGTATCTCGGGACAGTGTGCTCAGGGGACATCTCCTCCTCCGTCTTCCCCTGAGACTGTTTTTCAAGTCCGTGCCCTGGGTTTTCGCTGGCTGCGAGACTCCCCTTCTTGCTGCGCCTCTCTTCCCCGCTCTTCTTCAGCGGCCAGCTCTTCATCTGCTTATCTGTCAGCTTAGCATGATCTGAAGATACAATCCCTGCTGTCCTTCTGGGTATGACCTTGTGTTTGTGCTGTGCTTGGGCACCTCCGGCCCCCTGAACCCAGCTGGCAGCGGGCTGGGATCTGCCTTTCTCAGTGACCCGGAGGGACCGAGCCTAGTCCAGCACTGCTGACAAGTCATCTTGCGCAGGTCACGAACCCTGTTGGGAGCTACCTGTTGGAACTGTGTGCTTCTTCCCCAGCGCTGCTGGAGCAGCTGGTCCAGAGATCTCCCCTTTGAAAGGTTAGGAACTCTCCACCGACTTCCAGCGTGTGGTTTCCCAGGCTGGTTTCTTGTTCCTGTGCCATTGCAGTGTGTCATCTTGCAGATGAGGGATGACTTGCACATTTTTTTCCTTCCGTGCTTCGCTGTAACCTTTACAGCCTGCGCTAGCCATGGCTCTCCTACAGATCTGTCCTGAGAACTGTGAGCGCCGTTTAGTTGTCCCGTTGTTTCTTTTGGGCAGGTTGGCTTTGTTGGGCTTGTGTGTTTCCACGTTGTGCTTTTGAGCGTTCTGAGTGCCGGCGGAGTTCTGAGCTGCACAGCTCGGGGGTGGTGGTGGGTACGGAGGAGCCTTTTGCGTTCCTGTCGCTTCTGTCTGGGTTTCCTGTTTGTCCTTGCTACTTCTGCAATGTTGCCCCTCCAGAAACAGCCGAATCAAGGTGAAACTGATAAAGCAAATGTGTTGGAGAGCCAGTGCCTGGCGCTTACTCATGGCTCTTACTCATGTTTATCTCGAGCTGTGAATGTGCAATAACAACAGTTCTGTTCTGCACAGGCTGGCACAGCCTCAGACAGGAAGATCTGCTGTTTACCAATCAACACTCTGCTCTGAGTGAGAAGGGGAAAAAATTGTTTTATTGCTGCTGGGTAACCCAGAGACTGGGTAAACCTATCTGGAGAGGGAAAAAAAAGAGGAAACCGAGAGCACATGTGTTGCTCAAGATGCATTTTCCTGGCAAGAGGCCTGTGTGTGCGTTCTTCCTGCAAAGCATCCCTGCTTCTGCGACTTCCTGCGAAATCCCTAGCACGCTGCTGGCAGGCGAGTAAAAGCTTCCTGGGTTTTGTAATGCAGCTAGCCTCAGCGGGCGGCCTGGCGAGGCGATTTTTCAGCCTGACGTGTTTGGTAGCCGGGGCAGTCTGTGGGCTGAGGAGGATGACAGAGCTGTGCTGCAAGGATTAGAAATGCACGGAGGGAGAGATCTGGCAGTTAGGTCCGCTGGTGGAGCTTCCCAAGACTGGGTGCTGTGGCTTGTCTTGGTTCGTTTCTTCCTCTTGTCTTGCTTTCTGTGGTGTTCCTGAGATGCTGCTGATGAGACACCCCGTGCTGCCCCACGTGCTCGTTAGCTCCGCAGTTAGCCCGTAAACTGGAAGGTGCCAGTGGTCCTCTTGCACTTCACTGAAGTCATGTTAATTGACTGATGAGAGCACCAGGTTTTGAGATGCGTGTGTTTGTGGTTTTGTTTTATAGTCTGTGTGTGTTCAGACCATGCTTCAGCAGTGCCTTTGTTGCCATTTTCATGCTTATTCAGGTAAGGACCTTCCAGTTCCTCGGTGGAAAACGGAGATGGGTTTTGAAGTTAACCCTTATTTTGAAGAAACTTTCCTGACCCCCCTCCTCTCCCCATGGCCTGTGATTAAGGCGTTGATTTCCACTTTCAAACCTTCATAATCCCCACTCTCAAAGTGACCGTGATGGATTTCCAGAAACTCACTGGTGGTCTGTCACCGGTTCGCAGTGTGCTGTGCAGGGGAGCAGAATCAACTTTTTTCAGTTAGACGCTAATTGCTTTGTGGCTAAGCTGGCTCTGCAATAAATCTACTTTTCCAATCAATCTTTTGCTTCAGGCTTTGGACACCTCTTCCTCTGCCTGCATACTTAAGAAGAGTCAGTGCTGGGCCCTAAGTGCAGCTCAGCCCAACTCAGCTGATGTGTATGAATTTCTGCTGTGTTAAAGCTGGGCCAGAACCAGTTTCAAGGCAGCTGAACGAAGGTAAAGATCCTCAGGCTTGCCTCTGCATGTTAATGTCTGTGGCCAGAAAGATGTGCTGCTGTTCTGGACTTTGCTGCAGTGTAGCATGAAGTATGAGGTCCTGTCCTGCCCCGCTCTAGGACTCCAGGTTAAATTATCTTGTTACCTCATTAATAGCCCATCTGGAAATCTATTTCCAGGCAGCTAATTTCATCTCATGATATCTCTGCAAGTAGCACACCCGTCTCGTTTCTCGCTGTGATTTGGAAAACAGCTCATTCGCAGCTTCCAGTCCCTCAGATTGCAGAAACCCGGCTGGCCCCTCTTCTCCCAGCCCTGCTCGCCCCAGAATGAAGGTTTGGCTGGGTGTGTTCCACCCTCCTTTCCGCCTCCCTGCCCGTTCGTGCTGCTCGTGTAGTGCCTGGCGTCCTCGTGCCTCGCAATGGGGATGCTTCTCGTCCGTGGGAGGCACGGCAGCGCCCTGAGTCACGGGACTGTGCCCCGAGTCACCCGGGAAGCTCTGTGCCAGAGCTTGGAGGCTGGAACAGCCTGCCACGGCCCAGTCGAGCACGCCAACCGCTGGGCCGTCCTTCCTGTCACACCTCGGTCTGTCCCTGGAGGTGCCTCCCCACCTCTCCCTGCCAGCGACTTCGCAAGGAGCTGGAGCTTGCTGACACCTTAATTTCCTGCCAAGGCTGCAGCAAGGTGAGGGCAGGAAGGAGCAGCAGAACTTCGTTTCTTGTCACCGAGGCACCAGCTTTGTGCAAGGTGCTTCCCTGCTCAGCATGGGGCCTTCTGGTTTGCTCAGCTGCTCTGCCACGTGCGTCCTGCTGGCAGTCACGGGAGCTCTTGCTGCGTTTGAGCTCTGCAGCTCTTGTTGGGTTGGGGTTTAGCATCTTGGATTTCCGTCTGGCTTGCTTCTGGCTGATGGGGATGTCTTGTTGCTTGTCAGCTCTTTCCCTGCCTTGTGGGGGAAAAAAAAAAAGAAAAGCTTGTTCTCCCTTCCTCCCCTGGTGCCTCTTATCAGGGTCCTCTCAGCGCAGCGAATGCAAATGGTGCTCTGCAGATCGTGTACCTGGCTTTGCAAATCCTCGGGTTTTGTCACCCTGCCCTGCGAAGCGAGGAGCCTGGCTGCGCATCGCCCGCTGCGCACACAAACGCTTGAGCTGCTTCTGCGTGCTTGGCCGCCGTGACAGCCCGGCAGGCCTCCGTGCCGAGTCCTCCCTCAGTTACCCGTGCCCAACCTCCTCTGTGACCTTAGCTGGGGAGATCTCTTCCTCACGGGGTTGCAGTTGGCACGGGGCCGAGGGCCCGCCCCGGCTCTGTGGCGTGTGAAGTGGTCTCCTCCAGCTCGCTGCCCCAAGCCAAGCCCGGCTCCTGCAGCTGCATCTCCCACCGAACTCTCTTGTTTTTAGAGAAACGCAAACTGCGTCCTGCAGCGCCCAGAGAGCGGGCTGCTCCCGCCAGGGCTGTGTGTGGGGAATGGAAGCTCAAAGCTTGCGGGAACCCTTGGTTCTGCCCGCGAGGAGCACGTTGCGTGCAAGTGAGCAGAGAGCTCCAGCTTTGCTGTTGAGGGTGATACCAGGTCTGGCCCCTCCGAGGCAGCCCGCAGGCAAGGATGCTGACCCAGCTGAAGGAACAGAAGGGCTGGTACTTGCAGATGCAATCTTAGCCGCAGAGCAGGAGGCTTTCATCTTCCTCTGGGCACAGCTTTGAGGATGCTTTTCCCCCAGGTACACGTAGATCAGAATTAGGCACGATAGATTTCCAGCCTCTGATGGGCTGGCTGCTGGCCCGACCCTGTGGACCGGGGGTGTCAGACGTGCGCGGTGGCTGCGTTTCCATCCCCAGCTCCTACCCAGAGCAAGGCAGCAGCTCCCAGGTGGCTTTATAGGGTGGAGTTATTAACAAGGGGCAAAGTCTTGGCCCTGGGTCCGGGAGGCCGAGAACCTTGGTGTTGGAAGACTCAGGCAGGAGCTGAGCAGCTGGTTTGTGCTACATGAACAAATAAATAACAAAAGGAGTTGGGGGGGGGTATCCCATCACGGCGAGGGGGCTTCTTTGCGTGGGACTAACTGAGATGAGTCCCAGCCCTGGCTTTCTTCCTGGGCTGGGGCAGCCCCGGGCACCTATCTGCTCTTCCTGCTGCGTGCCAGAGGGAAGAGCTGGGGCTTGAGCCTGACAGAAGGACCGGGTCCCAAAGGTTCAGTCCTGCTGGCTGGTGCCGAGGTGTAGCAGGGTTTCCCTGGCGGCCAGGAGGCTGCTCTGCTCGGCCGGGAACGGGAGGAAGCTCCACGGGAAAGCTCTGCTGCCCTGACCTCGCTGTAAGCGCCTGCTGCTCGCGGTGGTGGTGTGGCAGCGTGACGGGGGGGGGGGGGGTCGGCCTCACATCCCTCGGATCAGGGTAAACGGGCACGAGCCACTCGGAGGCGGAAGGACCGAATCTATTTTTGTTTTGGAAGCAATATTTTGGGAGCAGTTAAACAGTGTCAGTTGAAACCTTATAATTATTGCAGCTGCAAGGGGCAAAAAACCGCAAAATCCCAACTCAGCATCTTGCTAAGGTGCTTAACTGCTAATTTCCATGAGTGAGATCCACCCTTCCCAAGACACTTCAATCTGTTTGCTTTGTTGTTTCCTGTTCTAATTAGATAGGTGGAAGCAGTGCTTTATTTATTAGGAGGAAAATCCTGTTCCTTGGTGACAAGGCTGGGGAGCTCTTGGCAGCTTGCTCCCCTTCTGGGCTGAAGCCTCCCGTGTCCAGCACAGGCTGCGCGCCTGCAGGGCACCTCCTGGGGCATCTCCCTGCCCGGTGGGAGAAGGTCCTTAAAAACAAGGCTCGGTGCTTCCAGAGAGGCTTTTTTAATTGTCCCCTTCCCTCGCAAGGGTGTAGTTTTCGTTCTCACCTTTACATCTCGCCAGCTCTTCATTTGCTTACTGTTGGCCAAAGGCGTTTTCTGGCTCAGCAGGTTCATGCTTTGCATCGGGCTACGGCGATGCCACTCCTGTTTTCCCGTGGGCTTGCCTTCTGTCCTCCTGCCAACGCTCCCCTCTGAATATTGTTCACCGGCCGCTCTCACCTGGTGCGAGGGGTGACCCTGCAGAGGAGGATTTACCGCTTTGCCCGCAGAAATCCGATTTCACGCGGCGCTCGCAGCCCGGCAGCCCACTTAGACCAGGCAGTCTTGGAGATCACCGCGACTTAGCTGGGTTATCCTGCACCTATTTATAGATCCCTGCCTCTGCCCAGCTCCTCCCCGCGGGGGGCTTTACCTCGCTGCTTTAAAGCAGGACCCCCGGCCCCTCGGCGGCGCGCTCAGCCCTGGCGGAGGAGGAAGGGCCAGGCCCCGAGCAGCGCGTTGGAAGGCAGCAGTGATGCAGGCAGCAGGCATGTCTCTCGCCTCTTGTGGTGAGCTAAAAGTGGCGTTTCCGCGTGTGGGAGGAGGAAGCAAAGGGCTCTGCTTTTCCAGCTTGGGAGGTGGCCGAGGAAGTGCTCTCGACCCAGCCTGCCGAGCTGCTGCGTTTGGCAGTGGAGCTCCGCACGGGGGGGAGAAAGCTGCGAGCTAGCTGAGCATCCTTCCTTCTGGTTAGCTCTGGGTTTCTACCCAACTTGCTTTTATTTCATATGCATATATTTCTTTTTATCGTGGTAGAACCCAAGTCACAGTTCTCATTGCAGGCCTCCCCGTTGCATCCCCCACGCCTTTGCTGCCGCGGCCCTGGTGGGGGCAGCGAGGGCTGCCGCAGGAGGTGCGGAGCCACCCTGGGTGGGGGGCAACAGGTACCACCAGCTCCAGTCTGACTGGAGGCGCTTGGAAATGCGCTTCCCCTCGTGTTAGGGCTTTCATTTAGCCAAACAATTGGGGTTGTTGAAAACTAACTGCTTACGTAGCAGGGAATGAGAGGGAAAGCACCGGGGGCCGTTCTGGCTGGACGTGCCGAAGTCAGGGAAACCCTGGTGCTGGGCAGGCGGCAGCAAGCCGAGCGGGGAGGTGGGTTGTCTCCAGGCTGAAGCACGGCAATTACGCAGACCAATTAACGGCAAGGTAATCAAGGCTGGGAAAACTCTGTTTGTGGGCTCTTTTTTTTTCCAGCTTCATTTTGTTAGTCCAGGCTTTGCAGGTTACCGAGAAGACACCATGACAAAGTAGTTAATGTTCTCCAGTTAATGGCCTAATGCGGGCACGTTCCAGTATTAAGCTTGTAGCAGAACTGCACCTGCTCCTTGAGCTGCTGCATTTGGGAGCCTGTTATCTATCAAGGCCTTTCTTGATCCCTCAGAACAACCCCGGGATTGAAAAGCTGTATTTTAGGAGTCTTTGTTTCAGCCTTTTCGCTGCACAAAGTAGATTCTCCTCTAAGGTCTTTCTGCAGTTCATTCAGCTCTATAAACCCTGGTGCGTAACTGAATAAGCTCAGCTGTGCTGATTTTTTTTTCTTCTTCCTCATTTCTTTTTTTTTTTTTTTCCTGGTAAATGTTCCCTTGATCTGTTCCTCCTGACACGCATCCAGATTGCCGTGCCTTTTTCCTTCAAGGAGAGCGATGTGTATGTTCAAACTTCTTTGAATACGAGAGGACAAGAAATGTTTCTGGGGTCTAATTGTGAGGATGCTCAAAGAACAAATTCTAAAAAAGTAGGAAAGAGGGTGAGGAGGCAGAACATTGAAAGCCCCAAGCCTGCTTCCGTGGGTAGGGGGACGCTCAGGATCTGCTAAAAATTGTCTTGAGCTGAAATAAAGTATTTCATTGCCCTGTGTGAAGTAGGCACAGGAACATACTGGTGCAGGCAGCCACTCAGACCGCTTTCAGCCTTCCTGTGGTGTTACTGGGGAACAGGAGAAGCAGGAGGTTTTCTTTTACATGCGAGAAAAATACAATCTCCTCACTGCAGACAAATCACGCTCCTGGTCGCTGAGGTAACTAACAACCCGGTGAGCCAGCTGGAGCCTGGAGCCTTCCGAAAACCCTTCTGGGTGCCAGGTTCCCAAGAGCTGCTGGTGGGGGCTCTGCCTGGGGCTCGCTTGTCCCCTCCTCTGCCGCTTTCCTGGCAGGGGCTGTGTGCTGGGCTCTGGCGTGCTTTCCTCCTGGCCGGGCCGCTTCCCCAGGCGCTCCTGGTGCTTAACTGGAGGGATCCTATCCTACAGGCAGCACAAGGCGGCTTCAGTGGCGTGGCCCCGCTCACAGCATGCATTAATAGGCTTCTAAAGCTGTGTTGCTTAAATCACACCTTATCTTTCTCTCTCCTTTCCTTTTTTTCCTCCCTTTCTCTCTGTCTGTTTGTTGTGTTGTGTTTGTTTTTTTCCAACTCCTGATCAGAACCGACCTTCCTTTCTCCAGTGTGTCGGGATCTTTGCAGCAGCCCATGCCGCAGCGCCTCGCCCGTTCCACCCGAGCTGCCCGCGCCGCTGGCTTGGACCTAACCTAGGCTAAACCTCCGCGTGGCCTGGGTAGGGGGCAGCCATGGGGAGCTCTGCCTCATCGCTGGCCGCAGAGACCGAGTCGGACCATGGCTTCACTAGCCCACCCTACCCGGGGCACCCAGCCGTGGGCTGGTATAGGAGTAGTCACAGTGGTCCTGTTTGGGAAAGCGCCCTTATAACGCGGCAGCATCAGCACTTACACCACCGGGTGCGAAGGTAAGGAGGAGGGGAAGGAGCCTGCTTACCCGCTTACCTCTCAGCTTGAGCCCAGGGTGTGTGCCTTGGACCCGATGGAGTGCTGGGCTCTTCCATCCGGAGGCTCAGTTCTAGCCCCGGTGAAACTTGGAGCCGAATTTGCCCTGATTTGGGTGACGCCGATCTGCATCCTGTTACGGGGCTGCCGATGTCTCCTGCAGGACCGCCTGCAGGGCTCATCGCAGCTCTTCCTCGCTCGCCTAATCTGTGGAGGCGGCTGCCTGGGAATGGGATCTCAGGTCCTTTAACAAGCTCGCCGTGTTCTTGTGGCTTCTCTTTTCCCCCCTGCCAACTGTAAGCGTCTCAGGGGGAGGACCATGTCCCCAGGTTGGGTGGGGATAAAGTAGTAAGAGTTTCTGAACCTAAAAGAGCAACAAGAGATGCTGTCTTGGTGAAAAAGAAGTGAAACGCTTTGAATGCCGGATCCTGGGGAACAAAACACACGGAAACAGAATGGCTGAAAAAGAAAGCTCGGGGTTTTGGGCCCTCAGTTTCTGTCCCTGGGTGAAATCAGCATCTCAGGACGTGTCCCCGAGCCCTTGCCTGTGCCCCTTCCCCGGCAGCCGCTTGGCAGGGAGGAGTTTTTTTTCATGCTGGAGGGCGGGTGGCCTCGTTCAGCCTCTGACAGGTTGAGAGGTATGTCGAAAGCAGCTGAAAATCCTCTGCCCGGGGGCTTGGCTGTAGAGGCTGCCGCGTTTTGTGCTCTCAGTGTTCGAGCCTTTGCCTGATGCCTGCTCTGCGTAGATTCCAGCCTGGTTGGGTGTTTGCACTTGCTTGAGTCTGTCTGGAGCCACGCGTTTTTTTAGGAATAGCTGCTTGCTTCTGAGCGTCCCCGAGCTGTTGTGGCTTTCCACTGGGAGCACTTGCTGTGATGGTCACGTCCTCTCCGTGCTGCCGTCCTCGTTTTCTTGCCTCAGTGCTGCTGCCAGTCCCGAGTTTGCTTCGTGGCGCCTGGTGCGCGGCTCGGGGAGACCCCAGGGCGAGCAGCGCCGCGCTTCGCTCCTTTGTAGCCCTGTCTTGGGTTTCCTCGTTGAGCTGTTAGCGGTGTGGAGGCTGTCACTTGTTGTCTTTGCTCTCACCATGGGCCCGAGTCCCTGGCGATGCCCGAGAGGCCTTTAACAGGGCCGTTTGGCGCGGCTCCCCTCCGCCTGGGCCCTGTGTGCCCACAGAAGGGGCGCTGGGTGCCGAGGGGGTGCCGGTCCTGCAGCCTGCCGTGTGCCAGCCGCGGCCGCTGCTCCTGGGTTGAAGCCTGCAGCCTGGGGGAGTTTGAGGAACGTGAAACCCTGACACGGGGACGTGAATTTCCCGCACAACCAACCCTCGTGGTGGAGCGGATGTTGGGGCAAGAGCAGGAACTGCTGGGCCGCGCGCAGATAAAGGCGGTGTCCTGGCAGCCCGGGGGTGATAGTGATGAATTTCCCCCGCTGCAGCAGCGAGCTCATCCCAGCCAAGTGCTGCGCGGCTCCTGGAGCCAGGAAAAGAGCTGGCCGTGCTTCGCCGAGCAGCGACCGCGTGGGAAGAGCGCGCTTCGGGCTCTGGTGGTGGAAGTGGCTCCGAAAGGGGTGCTGAGCTCAGGCCAAAGTGCCCCTGGCTCCCGTGGCGAGCCCGCTGGGACAACAAGGTGAAGCAGCGGCAGCTGGCTGGCTTCCAGGGAGGAGCAGATAAATATATTGCCCTTTAAAAATAAAAAAACAACAGCCCGAGGAGGTGGGTCTGCCTCTGAATGGCCTCGTCCCCGGAGTCCCGTAGCCAGGAAGGAAGTGGAGTACTGGGGAGTCAATCTGAGGCTGGGCTGCAGCCCGGGGATAGACTTTGCTTTTCCTGCTGGTTTCCTGTCTGTGCCTGCGGCCACCTTCGGAGCCGATAATGCTTTGGCTGCTGCGGGCCGGCACGGAGCCAAGCCCGCTCGGCTCTCGTCTCGCGCCTCGGGGACGGATGCAGCCTTTCCTCAGCAGGAAAACGGGGGCGCACGCACTTGGTGAGCGGCTCTGGTGCAGGCTCAGTGGGGAGCGGGGGAGGCTTCCCTCACGGAGGGGTGGCGGGAGGGGAGGAAAGCGGTGCTGCTCGGGGGCTGTGGGAGCTGGGAGGAGGCTGCGGTGTCCTGAGAGGTGGACCCAGGCGCCCGGCTGAGGCTGGTGCTCTGGGGAGCCCTGTGTGCTGCAGGCATGGGAGGAGAAAAAGGGCCTCGGTGGTAGGAGCTGTGGTCTGGCTCGTGACAGCCAGGTTGGAGTGCCTGTTCTCTTCAGGGCCAGGCTGCTCGGCCTCTTCGGGTGCGTTGGCATCGCGGCTTTTGGAGGAGCATCCCCCTTGCTGGTACCTCTCCCAGGGTACCAGCAAGGCTAAAGCTACAAATTCTGTTAGCACCCGGCCCGTGGGGCTGGGAGCGCTCCTGGCTCGCGGAGCCCTGCGGGTGCATCGTGGCAGGGCTCTGAGCACCGAGAATTGCTGGGCTTTGCTCCCCTCAGCAGAGGCTTTCCGAGGAAAGCGTCGCGAGATCTGTGCGGCCGGACCCGAGCGCCTCTGCCCACCGCTTGGTTTGGCCGAAGCTCTCCGAGCGCCTTCCTTCTCCAGAGAACGGGCATTTTCTGGAGGTTCCCGCGGCATTCTGCAAAGACTTGGGGCTTTCCTACAAAAGCCTCTTCAGAATGGAATACCTCTGGGCCTCAACAGCCGTGGCGGGAGGAGCAGATTTATTAATCAATTTATTTAAAACGCTATGGAGAAATAAATCTCCCTGCTGTTCGGGGGGAGCGAGGAGACCCGCTTTTGTTGCTGGCAGCGGGCGGGGGGGGGGGGGGCGCTTGCTGCACCCCTCCCAGCGGCGCCGCGCTGCTCCCCACGAGCACCCTTAATTCTGGGGAGACCCAGCACGAGCCTGCCGGGGCCTCGGCGCTTGGGAACCACACGGCTCAAATGTGTGGAAGGGGAGGAGGTCGGCGCTCCGGGGAACTCCACAGGATGCTGTCTCAGGGGCTCTGAGCCCGCCTGAGGCTGGGGCTGGGACTGTGGGTCGGGGCAGGCAGTTCCCTGCCTTTTATCAGCAGCCTGCTTGGCTTTGGGTGTGCTCGGAGCTGATTTTGCACCCTGCAGGAGCGAAAGCTGCCTGCGGTTTGCTCGGGAAGAGCTTTTTCTCATCCCCGAGATAGCGGTGTTTCAACCCATTAGAGGCTTCAGCTCTTACTTCCTCTCCGCCGCCTGCCCTCCGAGCCCTCTGCTTGGTCTCCGAGTCTTAGGAGCGGCTCAAAACCTCAGGCAAGGTCTCGCATCGAGAAGCTCGGTTGGGGATTTTAGGGATATTCTCCAAGCTCGTGGAATCGCTCCCACACACAGCAAACCAAGTCCCACCTCCACCACACAAGGACCCTGCAGGGACCGGTGAGCTGCTCCCGAGCCCCCGGGCAAGGAACGGAGGCTTGCGTGCTTGGGAGAAAGCTGGGGATAACCAAACTCTGCTCTGACTGTGTCCGCAAAGGGGCAAGGAGAGAAAAAGAGACCCCCTCTTCCGAGCTACGAGGGCGCTGTCATCTGCTGTGATGCCCAGGAGGTGGCTGTGGATCGCAGCGAGCAGGGCTCGCCTTCCCGGGCACCGCGGTGAGGCGGCTGTGTCCCTGCGTGGGTTGTGCTCCCCTGGGAGCCGTGGCGCTGAGTTCAGCTGGGATTTGGCAGGGTATCGATGCCGCGGGTCGTCCTGGATACCTGGATACCCGTGTGGCTGTTTTGCTCGCCGGTTCTCCCCGGACACGCTGCGGCTGGAACAGCGGCCGGCCCAGGGAGGCGTGCGGTGCCACGGGGCTGGCAGCACACCACGCTGCTTCAGCCGCCCGGTGCTGCCCATCCACTTTCCCTGCTGGCTGTTCCAGCTGTCCGCTCCCTCTCAAAGCCCCTTAATTGTTTAAATTGAGGCTGTTTATAGCCACGGAGCTGTAAAGAACTCAGAGCATGGCACTGAAGTGCTTCATATGAACCCCAATGGCCCCGGCAGTAAGAGGGCAATTTTCCCTTCCTCTCCCCTGCTCCCTCGTGCCCCCAGGCTGTGCCCGGATCCGTGGTCCTGGCCCCTTCGCCCCTTTGGGGAAGGGATCGGGGGGCTGCGGTCTCGCTGTGTGGGGGGCCGGCCCCTCGGGCCCTGTGCTGTGGCCACGCGTGCTGGGCAGCCCTGGGGGAGCAGACGTGGGGCAGCTGGGGAGGGGGGTCAGCAGGTGGTGAACTTCGTTGTTGGTGTTTGTCTTAAGAATAAAGGACGAATAGTAAGAGGAGCTAGAGCAGGGATTTTTTTTCCATAACAACCCCTCTGCATGCCCCCCCTGACTTTTTTTTTGCTGCAGAGGCAGAAGCCTGGCCCGGTGCTTCACGGCGAGTGCCTTGGCCCCTGGAGAGGTGTCACGCACGTAGCCCGGAGCCGTGCAGCAGCCCCGGTCCTTAGGAAGAGCTGATGGATGGGTGCGATGACAGCAGGGAGCTCAGGAGCCTGGCTGAGTGGCTGCAAGGAAGGAACCGATGTAGGAAATTGTGCGTGTTTCAAGGGGAGGTACTTGCTTTTCTCCCTGGGTCACATGAAAGACCCGGGGTGAAAGCCCCAGGCCCCTCCACGTGCTGTTGTGCAGCCTCTGTTGTGGAGGGAGATGTCCCCGCGTTAACTCCCCGCGTCTGTCGTGGCCTTGGGAGAGGGGCCGAGGGCCAGAGCAGCCTCCTGCTTCCTTCCCGTGGGGCGGGTGGGCAGCTCCCTTCCTCCTGAGCTGGTCGGTGCCGCCAAGTGCCCTCCATCTCCCGGGTTTGTTCTGGAGCTCGTTCCTTTCTCCCAGAAGTGTCAGGAGCTGGGAGCTGCTGGATCTCCCCCCCTCAGGAGCGTGACCCTGGTGGCTCTGAGCAGCGCGATTCAGGCCGTGCTGATCCCATCTGGGCTGGAGGTCGGTGCTGGTGCGTGGAGGGGACGGGGGAGCTGAGCAAACCCTCTGCAGGCCTTTGTTCCCTCGAGCGGAGCCATCCCGCCGGTGCAGGGCTGCCACAAACAGAGGGGTGTTTGTTCAGGGCACGGAGAGGAAGGAGGAGCTGAGGTCCGACGCTGTTTGAGCTCGGTGAGCTGGGGCTGCATGACGAGTGGCACATCTGGCTGCTCCGGCCCAGGGGTCTGCAGCCTGCCCTCGGAGCTGGGCTTTAGCAGGATCCCTCCTTCTCAACAAACTGCCCCGGGCTTTTATTAGACTTGGGATCCCTCCCGTGCTCCTGGCCCTGCAGTGCCCGCCCGCCTGGTGCTGCCAGGCGCCGGCAGAGCAGCTGCAAGCCGTGCCAGCTCCAGCGTCACACAGCGTCTGCCCGCTGGGTCCCTGCGAGGGGCAGCTGAGGAGCTGCGGAGAGCCGAGCCGAAGAAAACTGCTCCTGCCTCCCAGCTGGTGTTCGTGAGGCCACAGCAGGACGTTAAAACCAGAAGGAAACTTGAAGGGAACTGTGAACGCTGCCCTTCTGGGTGGCGGTGGGACCATCGGCAGGAGGATCGGGGCAGTGTGGGGTAGGGAGGAGAGGCTGGGCTGCAGGTGCTTGAAGCTGCCAAGCTGGCAGCTTGCTGGGAGCCACAGGGGCCTCGCCTGCCCTTGCCCGGAGCACTGCAGAGCTCAGCTTTGTCTCCAGACGCCTGGGTTCAAGCCCTGCTGCCTGGGGCGCTCAGTGCCCAGCAGCATCGCGTGCCCTCAGGGATGGAGAGGGCAGGGTGCCTGTCCGCTGCCACTCCACAGCGCTCCTCCACTGCAGGGTGGGGAGAAGGAGGTGCGGGTGGACAGAGCAGGATCCTTCATCTCCCTGAAAGCCTCGCTTTTAACCTGCATTCCTTGAAAAAGTGCAGCTATTTCTGTGTGGCTGTACCGTAGATGGCTTGTCCCACTGGTTCCTTGGGATGCCGAGGAGGAGACGCCTTTTCTTCTGAGCCCTGCTAAGGCTGCGCCCTGCGCGGTGCAACGAGACCTGTGCCACCAGCTGCAGCACGTGGATCCTCTTTGCCCTTCCCTGCCGAGGAGCAGCATCTGTTGTGCCTGTCTGTGGAGGAGGCCAAATCTGGAAACGCTCGGTGCTCCTGAACTGTGGAGGAGCCTTCGCAGGAGCCGCAAGGCTGCAGCCCACGGCGCCGATCTGGCTGAGCACCGCGGCTGTTGTCTCACCCAGCAGCCCCCATGGCCCTTGCAGCGACGCGTGGTGGGCACCTCGTTGCGTGCCACGTACCCCGGGCGATCTCCTAGCAAAGCTTGGCACCACGGCCGCTGTTCCTTGGGTCGTCTTTTTCTCCAGCAAGCACGTAGATGCCTTCTGCGTTCTGGGTGTGCTGCTGCTGCGGCCCCCGGCTCGCTGGGCTGCTCTCGGCGGTGGCGCGGTGGGGAGGGCGCAGCAGCGGCCGTGCCCCGTCCCCTTGGTGCCACGACAAGCCCGCTGCAGGCGGTGTCCGTGCCTTGTCTCCTCTCTGCCCTGCGTCCACGGACAGCGACATCCTTTGGGCTGTCCTTGGAGAGAAGGCGTGTGCGCCGCGGTCACCCGAGCGGTGCTGGGGAGAGCACGCGTGGCCCGAAGTGGTCTGGGAGCGTTTGGTAAGGACGGGAGCTGCTCCCCGGGGTGGGATCCTGCTGTGGGACAGGGCGCTGTGCTGGGGGGGAGGGGGGAGCTGGCTGCTGCGAGGCCTCTGCTGGGTCGCTCTGGGGTGGGCACGTGGGGGTTAAGCGCACGTGCACGAGCCGGGAGCATCCCCTGGATTCCAGCTGTCAAAGCGCTAACTTCAGCGTGCTTCATCCTTACGAGGCAGTGAACAGTGCGATGGGCTGAATCACCGAGTCCAGAGGCCTCCAGGGTGCTGTATACGTCGGAGGGACTTCCCTGGTAATTACTGTCTGACTGCTGGAGCCGGGCACGTTTCGGAGGTGTTGCTGCCTCAGCTGAGGCTGAGCAACAGCTTCCGAGCGTGGGGCGCGAGCAGAAAGAGAGGGCTGCAGGGCGGGAGTGCTGAGGCTCCGCGCCGTCCTGCTCGGCTCCCCCTGGCCCACCCAGCCCCCTGCTCCCAGCAGCAGGAGGAACCAAGGAGCTGCCGGTGGAAGCGGTTGCTATCGTTCCTTCCCAACTTCAGACCCATGAGAACAAGAAGTCAGTGACCTTTATCGACCGATGTGCGCGTTAGGAGATGCGTTCATTTTGAACTCTTGGTGCTGGGACTCAGCCCGTGCCCAGGGTCCCAACTTCTCCCATCGCCCCCGCGAGGAGCTGGGCTCGGGCTGGCCAAAGCGCCGCAGAAGGCACTTGCACAGCACGGTGTGGGAGCTCGCTGATGCCCAGGCGTTGTGAATCCTCGAGGGCCAGGCTCTTCTGTACGGAGCATGGTACAGTGCCGAAGTCTCCGTGGGTTTAATTCTGAATTCCTTCAGTGGTGTCAGAGTCGCGGTGCAGAGCAGCTGGCTCGGGGCACGGTGCGTTTCCTGGCATCGAGACACATCTGTCCTGTAACAGAACTCTTAAAGCTTGCTAAGGAGGTTTTGCTTTTGACTCTGCTGGTGACGTGGTAGCACCCAGTCCTGCAGGGCAGAATTAGGGTTTTGTGAGAGCGCCCAGGCACTCTGACCTCCCCGGGGCTCCTCAGAGGAGCAGCTGGGGGTGCTCTCGGCGGGGGAGCCGGGGGCTCTTTGCACCTGCGGGGATATCGATCCAGCACCCCTTCAGCCTTCTGGCCCTTTTGTAGGGGCAGGGGTTGAGCCCTGTGCAGTGCACCACTGAGAAGCGCGGGGAGCTGCCGTTACCTTTAGTTCTTTTCCTTCTGATAAGACCCAGGGTGGCTTTTAGAAGCTCAGATATCTCAAAAGTTGCTCAAGCCTTTTTCCTGCAGACCTAGTGTGCAAAGCCGACAGTCTCCTGGAGATGCAGGGCGTAATTCAGCTCATCTCTGACCGTGGCGTAGGAATGGCATCTGTATTTAACCAGCGCTGGAAGGAGAAGGTGGCAGGCAGGGGCTGGTGGTTGGGGCGTCCCTTCTCCTGCCCTCGGGAGCACACAAGCCCTGGGAGCAGCCTGCAGGTGCCCCGGACCTCTTGTGCCACGTATTGAGCCTGACTTTTCAGCTGCTGTGGAGACGGGCGGATTTCTACTTACTGGGCTTTGCGTGTGCTCCCCACCCCTCCCCAAAGTCAGTCCACGGATCAGCACTGCAGGAACTGGAGGCTGGAGCGCAGCGGTGGGAAATGCCAGCTGATTTATTCGGTGGAGATGGGAGTGATGGGAGCAGACAGCTTCGGAGCCGCGCTGCTTCTCCGGATCCGTTTCTCCTCCTTCCTTCCTTTCATTCTCCCTTTCTGTTCTCCCACTCCTCTTTCCATTTTATTTTAACAGCGCTGTGAGTTGCAGCGTAAATCTCGACTGAGCGGCACTGCAGGCTGGTGGCCACCGGTAAATCTCCTTCTCCATCTCCCCACGCAGCAGGGAGCTTACAGGAAGGAATCTGGGTGAATCCTGGGTGTGCCTGGCTCTTTCCAGCTCCGTCCCTTCGGCCGTCACACTATGGCAACAGGCAAATTCTTCTCCCAGCCTAGACTCCAGTGCTGAGACCTGGTCCGTTGGAAAGCGGAGCGTGTGACAGCCTCCAACAGGGGACAGGAGGGAGCTGCCGTCACGTGTGGGGCATCCGAAGTTGTTCCTTGTTCTGAAAAATGATTGAAGGTGGTCTTCATCCTGGCAAGTGGAGCTGTTCCTCGCAGCGTACGCAGGTGCTTTTGTTTTCTGGTGCCGATTACGCACGTTCTCTACAGGCTGCGCTGCACCGAGGCCAGGTGTTACGGGAGCAGAATAGAAGTACAGACCCTGCCTTCATCTGGGCCTCTTCTTTGCAGCCTTTGAAGCTTCAAAGGCATTTCCTTTGGTGCGTTCTTAAAACGCTGGACGCGTGTTGAAAGCTGCGAGGATAGGCATGCTTGAGGTCAGCGAGGCTTGCTTCTCGGTACCTGGAGGAAACCGAGGTGCAAAGGGGAAAGGCAAAAGCTGCGGAACTGTGCTGGAAAACCCTGAGATCCTGTGGGTCTGGGATGGCGGTGATTTTTGCAAAGGAGAAGCACGGGGCCAGCAGTCCCCGCAGTCCCTAGGGACTGCCGGGCTCTGACTCCGGACGGTTGCCTCGCCCTTGCCCTGCTGCGTTCTCCGGGGAGGGCAGGCTCCTTAGAGACAGACTGCAGACCCACGATTAAAAAGAAATTCCATAATTGGCTTAAAGACAGTTAAGAGAAATGGAAACAGTAAAGAGAGCTTCCTCTTCATCCAGATCTCTCTCCCCTGCAGGGGTTGCTTTCGGAGTGGTTGCTCCGATACCCCTCGAGTGCAGGTGGCTACGCAGGGGGAATCGTGTCCTCGGGTCCCAAGGGCCCACCCTCCTGCCTGAAGCTGTTCCAGCTCCTCAGAGAGCAGCTTAATGACTTCAGTTGCTTGCTGCTTTCCTTGCCTCCTCCCCGCCCTGCTGGGAGCAGGTAAATCTGCGCTGTGAATTGCAGCCGTGGGAACTGGCCCGTCTTTGCCTTTCCTTCCAGCGTCGGAGCACTGGAGGGCTCCTTCGCGGTCTCCAGGGCCCGTTTCAACGTGGAGCTGGAGAGAGGAGCTGTAGGAAGGACGGGGGGCCCAGCCTCTGAGCCCCCCCAGTGGTTCTGCAGCTTCCTGCCCCCCGGGTGGGCTGAAGGATGCGCCGGGAGCTGCTGGGATCCTCTCCGCACCAAGGAGAAGGGCTGCCCCTGCCGCCCCGTGCTGCAGGACAGCACTTCTCAGCTGGGCTAAGCCGGCTCACACGCAGAGCTGCTGTCAGCCTCGTGTTAATGGAAGGGGTGAAGGAGGCCCTTGTTATAACCCTGTTAAACCTCACCCTGAGAGTCTTCCTGTGCAGGGACACGCAGCTCGCTGCCTGCCTCCTTGCTCGCCGGCAGTCCCTGGCATGCTGAGAGTGTCCTTGGCCGGGGCTGTGCACGGCTGCTTGGTTTTATGTGTGTTTATTTATACAAATCAAGCACCTCTCACCGTCCTGATAAACACCCTCTGGAACCGCTCTGGTGGGGCAGGTCTCCTGGTTAGATCCCGTGTAACCTCATCTCTGGCTCTGGCCGTGTCCTAGAGGCTGGACCTTCACCCTGCTGGGGGCTGACCGCTGTTCTAGAGGGCAGGCGAGGTCCTGGTCGTCCTCTGGGCTGCTGTAAAGCTTGCCAGCACGGAAGGACCAAGTGTGATGTCGGTGAGGAGCTTGAAACTCGCTCACAGCCCTTGGTGTGGTCGCGGACAGGCTGCTCTCTGCTCCCCTGTGCCAGTCTTGGGGTGTGCACAGCTCCCGGTAGCTCCCCGAGTCCCGGGCTCAGAGGCCGTGCTTTGTTCTCTTAAGATTCTCCCTGCGTGCACGCATAAACCCCTTAATGGCTGTGAGAAACCATCTGCCCCCGTTCCTTCAATAAAATACATGAAGCTGGAGAAACCTCCCAGGAGCATCAAGGACTTCCCCACCTCTGGAGAACCGACAGCTGGGGGAGCTGCGCGTGGGGGAGCGGGGAGCAGAGCCCATGGAGACAGCGTCAGCGGAAAAAGAGGAGTGTGTGGACGCCTTTCATCTTCCTGTTGGCACTGCTCGGATGTGACTCCAGCTGCTTTCTATTCTGGGATGCCGACGAGCGTGCGCTCCCACAGGGGCTGGGGATGACACGCGAGGGCTGCGCCGCCAGAGGTGGCCTGCCCGGAGCATCGGTCGCTGCGGCACGCTCCTTTCTGCCTCCTCGCAGCTTGCTCGCCAAACCCTGCGACTTCTGGGCAGAGAGCAGCTCGGTGTCCTTGACCTGCCTGATTCCTGCGGTCAGCAAACAGCAGGACTGGACTGACCCAAGGGGTTGGAATCATTAAGCTAGGGAGTAGGAACGATGTAGAGGATGGTGAGTAGTCGCTGCTAGGACCTGAGAAATTCCTGTTTGGTTTCTGGGCTTGTAGCCTTCGTGGTTGGGCACAACCCGTGGTGTGTCAGTGCCTTGCTCGCCGTAGGGCAGGGGGGCGCAGCTCTTTCTGGTGCTGGTGGCGTTTCTTAGGCTGGAGTGGGAAAGTCATTCCCAGTTCTGCCTAGAACCTCCCCAGGTGCTTGGTGGAAAGGTAACCTGGCCGACAGGTATGCTGCAAGGCGAGAAGGACCCGGCACAGGCCGTGTGTTCACTGGGGACCAGAGACTGGAGACGCTTCAGGAGGGCTTCCGTGCTGCTCCCCGTGTTCTGGCTGACCCAGCCCCCTGCGTCCCAGCCCCTTCTTCTCATTACTGAGCCCCTACAAACTAAGAGCTTTTATTTCCTGACCTCCCGGACCGTGAACGCTCCACAGCCAGCTCGGTTGTCTCTGATGAGCTCGAGGTGCCTGTATGAGCATCCCCCTGTGCCGTGTTGCGGGATGCCCCTTGGCTCTGGCTCTCACCCCAGAGGCACCTGTGCCTGAAGGTTTGATCCCTCCCGAGGCTGAAGGCTCGCGATGTCACCCCCAGGGCTCGTGACATGACCCCTCTGGACAGAGGTACGTGCTGGGTCGTCCCGCTGTGTGTCCAAGCGCCGCGGCCAGCGCGCGCTGTGCTTGCTGCCCCCGGCACCCTGGTTCGGCAGGCAGGTCTTTTGCAGCCTGGTTCTTCCGAGTTGCTGCTCTCTCCCCCCGGTGAGCGATGCGTATATCATTTGACTGCCCGTACCCTCCCCTCGCCGCTCCAGCACGTAAGGCTCTGTGTGGTACACCGGCTTTGACAGAAAGGGCCAACCCTGCTGCGGGCTTTCACCGTTTGTCAGAATAAATTGCTTCTCCAGCCTCTTGCGTGGAGGAGATGCCGGTTCGTTCGCCCCGAGCCTGAGCGGCACCTACGGCAGCTTCTCCCCCCTTGTTCTTCCTCCCCCCGAGCCCGCGGGGGGAGCAGAGCCTGCTGGCTGCAGCGCGGCGCCGGGCTCCCCGAAGGAGCCTGATGCAGCAACCGATTTGGTGCCGCGCTGCATTCATCCGCCTGCCCTGAAATAACCTGGGAAGAGGAAGAGCTGGAGAAGGTGGATCCAGGAGGGAGAAAGGCCGGAGCCAGCTGTGAGGTCGGTGGGGTTTGCTGCTCTTTGAAGCCCTTTCTGTCCCTGCAGGGCCAGGCAGCCCCATGCACCCCGCCAGCCCTTGGCCGCGCTGCACCCCAGCGAGGCGGCGAAGGGGAGGGCCGTGGCTCCAGCGCAGCAGGCTGCTCCCTGTGCGCCTCCCCAGCGTCTGGCAGTGAACGTAAGTGCCCCTGAAAGTTGTGCCTGGAGCCAAGGGCTTGAGGGGAAGAGCGAGGGGGTGAGCGTGTGCGTGAGCTCCGATCCCCTGTTCGTTTGGGACGGTGCCCTAAGCTGCTGCTCGGTGCGCTGAGATCCCCCTCTGGGGTCAGTCATCTTCTGAGGGGCTGCAGGTGTTGTTGCTGAGGTAGCAGAGAGGGTGTTCGGCTCTGGGCTCTGCCTTCCGGCCTCTTTTTGCCGAAGGAGCAGAGCTGCTCGGGGACGTTGAGGTGGGCAGTGCTTGCTGGCTGGATGGCAAATGGCTCGGAAAGATCCCCCCTCCTCGCCGCTCCGCATGCTGCCAGGTGCCGTTTGTGGCTGTGGTGGCTGGATCACCGTGCCCTGACCTGACCGCGGGCTGAACCCCAGGGCTGGTGGCAGTAGCCAGAGTTCACCTCTTTTCCCCTGTCCCTTGGCGATCTTTCTTTCCTCCCGCAGATCAGTGCAAAGCTCGTTGGCTGGGTTATTAAGTCGGAGCTGCTTTCCTGAGGCACGGGGCTGGCTTAGCTTTTCATTAAGGCCCGTTAATCACCCTAAAGGGACTCTGACAGCCACTGGCAACTGACCACGATGCCTCGCTGCCTCTCGCTCTGCCAGGACGCTCGAGGTCCTGCCTGCAGTGCCCTGGGCACGGCTGGGAGCTGCGTGGGACGTGGGATGCTGCCACCGCTGAGCTCGGTGGTCTCGGGGCCCCGAGGAGCTTCCCCCTTTGCAGGAAGAGCGGCCGGCAGCGGTTCTGCGAGGGAGCCGGGATGACGGCCAGGTTACAGCCACGGGTCAGGACCTGGAGGCTCGGGGCCCTGCTTCCTCCCTCCGCCAGCACCTCGCTGTGCTGCTGCGGGCTGCAGCTGGGCGCTCGTTAGTCCCAGGGCTCAGGGGAACAGGAGCCTTTCTCTGCCCACCTCTGCCCTTACCCCGATTCACCTCCATCCGCGCTACCGGGGAGGCTGACTGCCGGGACTGCCCCTTCTCAGACCCTCAGGACGTTTTCTGAGCAAGGATTTACAGCCAGGCAACAAATGATTCGATCAGGCGTTAGAGCCCCCGCCCTTCCTTTGAACTGTTCCTTCCTAACTAGGGGGGATCTTCTCAGAGTCCAGAGTCTTTCATTTACCTTCCTTTCTGCAGAAGCACTCAGCCTTCTCCACGTGTGACTAATTCCAGATTCCCTCCTGCTGGGGCCGTTGAAGTGAGCGTTCGGGAGCGACAGCGCACGTTTGTGCCGAATTTGTTCTCAGCATCAGGGGGCAGGCAGGGCTCAGGGGCACCCCCCGGCACGTGCGCGCGGCGAGCGTCTCGCTTGTCCTGCAGAAAGGGCTCTGAAGGGCCAACAGCTGAGTTACGGTGGCTCTCCTAACATCTTGTCGAGGCTTTTTATAAAAGCCATCTTGCTGGCAGGCAATTAGTTTATTTCGTAGCGTATCTGTAAGATGCATCGTCTGCGTTTGTGGGATTTACTTCAAAGAGTCTTCACCTTCCCCTGTTTCAGTCACTCGTAAATTTTGCTGGGCAACTCTAAGCGGGAAACTTTCTGGAATACTCTCCAGACCAAAGATGCAGTATAACAATTAAAAAGGCAAAACAAAAAAGCAAGGTAGCGAAACCAAATGTTATCAGGCTTTCTTCTAAAGGCCAAAACTCGTGTTCCCCACGGGCATCCTTGCTCTGTGCGTTGAGGACGGTGCAGCCGCAGCACCCAGCGTGACTTGGCTCCGTCGCTCTGCTGGAGGTCGGAGCTTTCTGCTCTGCTGGCTCCAGCATTTGCAAGGACGCGGAGGGCGGTGCAGCACCAGGGCTCTTGTGCATTGCTCTGCTGATCCTTATTGATCTGTTGGAAAAGATTCATTATTATTTATTTTTTTTTAACCATTAAAAAGTTCTTGAATTCTTGTGTTGCGGTTGCTGGAGGATCTGGGTCCTTTTTGCTCTGGAAGAGCAGCTTTCGTGGGGCTGCCCGCACGCTGAGGCACTCCCCAACGTTTTAGCACTCCCAGGGTATCCGTGGGGATCCCTCCTACACCCAAACCACGCCAATTCCATGAAGCTGGGACAAAAAAACTGTAAAACCGGTGTACCTCCTTCTGTGTATCCGCCCTTAAGCGGATTCAAATATCCGCCGTGTGTGGATTTTAGTCCAAGGCAGTGAGGAAATGCACTGACATAAGGCAAGGTAGGGGTTGAGGTCGTTAATTCCGCACCACCTCCAGCAAAATCAATCTATTAAGCCGTTGTCAAACCTGTTTAAGCCATAGCGAGATGCCGGGCTGAGTTAATGGCACATAAATCTTCCTCGGGGTATAGGACTTGGATCTTAATACTGTTTGCTCTCCATCTCCTCAGATCCCCCCCCCAAAATAGGAAAATTAGGTACAGGAAAACTAAATGAAGCGGCTGAGCTGAGGAGCGGCGGCAGCACCAGCAGGTACGGTGAGGGAACGTCCCCGGTCCCTCTTCCGAAGGGAGGGAGCCCAGAGCTTGCAAAAGCTCACAAGGTCTGATCAAAGCGAGGGCTTGGACTTTGCCAGCCTCCTTGAAATACTCCTTCTGCCTCTTTCTTTCATATCCCCGGGGGTTCTTCTTGTTGTTCGGGCAGAAATTTGGGTAACCTTTTCTACAAAGGAGCCTCTGCCAATGGCCCTGTCCCTGCAGGGCGCTGTGCTGGGCAAACCTGTTTCCTTCCAGAGATAGCATCTTGTGACACCGAGGCAATTAAGGGGTACTAAAGGCTAACGATGCACGCCCTGTGTTTCTCACGAGGCAAGCCTTCCAGATTCGGATTCTCCTTTGAAGGTTTTGCATGGAGAATGATAAATGTCTCCAGCGCATCGGGTCAGGATAACGCTGCCTGCCTGGCTGCACCCTTAGGGGAGGCGTGCTCCTTCCAGCCGGGCTGCTTTGAGTTCCTGCAGCAGCAGCAGGCCAGGAGCCCCAGTGCCCACGTATTCAGATGGGCTGAAGCCTTCCAAGACTCTGCTCCTCTTCTTTTCCCAGGCCAACCCCAGCCAGGATTTCAGCCGTGAAAAGGACTCCAAGCGGAGGAGGTCTCCTCAGCTCCCATCCTTCACCCAGGCCAGGTTTTGGTGCACGTGACGGGAGCTTTCGGGGTGCTCCTGTCCCTGCTGGGCTTCTGCCACTGCCCGTTTCCCACCCAGCTCCGAGCAGCTTTCCTGGGGCCTCTGGCACCGCCAGCGGAGGGTCGGGGAGCGCCTTCTCTGTTCCACTCGCCTCCTTTGCCAGCAGTTGCACTCGCAGGCGTTGCCTTGGAAATCGTTTCTTCCCCGTCCTGTGGCAAGCTGCCCCCTCTCACCCCTAACATCTGTCTTTTTTGGAGGCAGGCGAGCCCTGTTTTCTGGGAGGGGGCCGCAAAGCAAGCGGCAGGGAAAGCCGCAGTTGGAGAGCAGTTTCTGTGGTTTTGTTGGCTGCTACAAAAATATACTGCTGAATAAATTCCCTTTAGCTGGGGCCTGGGTTTCTGTCAGGCTTCTCATTAGTGGAGCTCTGTTTTCCCCTGGGAACCTTCTTGTTAAAACTCGTAGCCTCTTCTCTCCCTGGCCAGTGAAGCACATCTGAGCTGTCTGAGCGCTTTGCCAGCTGTGTCCAGCGTGGGAAAAGTGTAGGATACGTGGAAACGGCAAGAACCCACAGGAGATCTGGTGCAACGGGACCAAGAAATTCCCACAAACTGTGTGTCCGCAGCGTGGAAAACCCGTGGCGTCTGTCTGAGCCTCTCGGCGCTCGCTGGGAGGGGCTGCGTGCTGTCACGGGTCTCTGATGGCCCCGTTCACCTTCAGGTGCTCACCCTTCGTGGTCTTCTGCTGTAAAATTAGATTATTTTTTTTTCTCCCTTCTGCTCTGATGAGTAAATCCGCCTGTGCCACCGCTGCTTTCTTACACAGAACGAGTACAGTTGTCTCGCATCGGTGCGGGCCGTTACCAGGGGAAGATGCTGGCTTCCACGGTGTGATTGCCCTGTCCCAGCAATTGCCAGGAGCCCCGGCACTGCATCGGGGTGGGAGGCGGTGACCTCCCGAGGGACGGGGAGTCCTGCCTGGAGCAGGGTGTGACAGGTGGGACGGGCTGGTCCCTCAGCTGGCTTTTGTCCCCCCCATCCAAGCTGGCTTCCCGCAAACCGGCTGAGTTTGTCCTGGAGTAACTCTGTAGTGAGAGCAGGTCCAAATCTATAATAAAACTCCAGAGTCCTCAAAGATTTACCGCGGAAGGCTCAGGAAGTTTTTATTTCATCAACTGCTTCAGCAAAAGGATGAATTTCTGCGGCTGTAGCCACCGTGGCTCCCTTCCAGCAGCCCTCAGGAGCAAGGAGAACGGTGCCACCGGAGGGTACGAGGAGCAGTCCTTGTGCTCTCCCGGAGAGGTCTCCGTGCTCGCGGGTCTTTGAGACTGGACCGTGGACACCCCCGTCCCGGCACGGGTTTCTACGAGACCCAGCTCGGAGCCAGGAAGTTGGTCTGGAAACCTCCAGCAGCCCCTTCTGGACCCGAGTTACCCAAAACCAACCGAGTGCCCGCTCCTGAAGCGGGCTGCTGCTTTTGCTCACGGGCAGGGGGTGCCAGCAAGGGCCCCCGCTCTGTGGGCACGTTGGTGACGTTGCAGCGGCCTTCTGGGTGCGCTGCTTCCCTCCCTTGCTTTGACGTGAGCCTCCAAGGAAGCGCGGGTGAGCGTGGGGAAGGTTTTCGTGGCGGTCTCTCCTCTTGCTCAGCTGAAGGACAGCGATGGTGGAACGCAGGAGGTGGGCGCAGAGGGACGGCTCCCTTCTGGCGCTGTAATTCCGGCTGCACCTCTGTGTTCGGGTGAAGGCTGCTGGTATTTAAGCCCTCTTTATTCTCTTGGCTCACTTTGGAGTTGGAGAGACAGGATTTGGAAATACTGAAGCAACCTGCCCTGATTGTGTAGTGTGTGCACTCACTTCTGTACCCTCGGAGGTTTCGAAGCGTGAATCAGGGGCTGTTTCTCTCCCCTGATGCTCCTCTAGAAATTGGGAAGTCCCTGCTGAGCTGTCCTGCGTTGCTGTGCCAGCCCACCTGCTGAAACCTCCCCCTGGCCCTTGCCTGGCTCTGCGAGAGGCTCCTCCGGCAGCACCTCCTGGCCCAGGCTTCGTGCCGGGGGGGTGGGAGCCAGCGATCCCCCCTCGCCGGCCCTTCCACGCCGCAGCCGCAGGAGCACGGCCGCGTGGTGCCGACCCCCTGCACCCCCGTCTGCGCCGGCTGGCACCAGAGGGTGGCAGGTCAACCTCTGGAGCTTTTTCTTGTATTTAGCAAGCCAGAGGGTTTTGCTACGGGATGTTGTGTATCCCAGAACTTAGGGCTGCTGCTGCCCAGAACAAGCGATCTTTATTTATTTCATTATTGCTGGAGAGAACTGGAGCAGTAAGCTCTAAGGCTTTGGCTTCTCTGGAGTTGTATTTAGAGGAGCAGCCTGATTCTGTTGCAGCGTGTGACTGTGCGGAGGACTGGGACCTGTCCCTCCAGTACCTGGCTCACCTCGAGCCATCCGTTCTGGCAGCCCAAGGCGCTTCTGGCCGGGGCTGGGTGCCTCCCCTTGTCCTGCAGGTGCCCGGCATGTGGGGCTGGCCCAGCACCAGCTCCCTGCCCCCAGGAAGGAGGCAAACCGCAGCTCTGGGGCGCTTCCCGGTCTCGTGCCCTGCCCTGTTCCTTCCTGTCCTGTCCTGCCCTGCTCCGGTGAGGCTCCAGAAATGCCTTTGGTCCCAGCTGACACCCGAAGGTGGTAGAGGCCTGTGGCTTGTCTGAAGGCTGCGTGCCCTCTGCGTCCTGCCCTCCTCCTCAAGGAAAAGCCCCTCTGTGGGCGGGGGGGGCTCTGCTGGTGGCTGTGGAGCGGCTGTTTTGGGGAGAAACCCGTCTCCCGCACGGGCGCTCGGGGAGGTGGCAGGCGATGTTTATCTCAGTTGCGTTTTCTGGGGCTGGAGAGCGCGTGTTGTCGTACAGCAGATGGGCTCGGGGAGCTGGTGGCGGGGACGGCTGGGTTTTCTCACGCAGGCTCCTTGCCTGCCAGGAGAGGAGCCAGCCAGGCTTTACAGGAGAAGTGCGGAGCTCAGACTGGCTGCGGGGGGGCTTCTCCTCCTGCCAGCCCCTTTGCGAGAGGTAAGGGGAGCCGTGGGGCAGGGGCTGCTGCCACCAAGCGCAGGAGCAGGCTGGGGTCGTGCCCTGCCAGCCATCCAGGCTGGGGACCGGGGGCTCGCTCGGGATCTCCCAAGGTGCCTGCCCACGACCTCTCCCGTTCCTGTGTGTCTCCCACCAGCTTGCATGGGAAGCTGCGTGGCTGTGGGACGCCCCGGCAAGGTGTGACAGCCTCCCTGGGGACCAGGGGGCAGGGAAGTCCCTGCCAGAGTTTGCCACCCTGCTGGCCCTGCCAGGGGACTTCCAGACCCACGGGGGAGCAGCAAACACAAGAGCCAAAGGCAAACTTTTCTGGGAGGCTTTGGTTATTCTGAGAGCTGCCAGCGGAGAAAGCCAAGCGGCTGGAAGTCCGGCAGCGGGCGGGTGGCACGGCAGGGCCGAGGGGACCCGGCCGGGGACAGCAGGGCCGGGGAGAGGCAGCAGCTCCCCATGGCCGGGGGTAGAGCTCGGGGCAGAGCGCAGGCAGCGCAGCAGCAGGGCAGAGCGCTGCAGCGTCCTGCTGCCACCTCCCTTCTGCTGCCCGGATCTCCCTCCCAGCCAAGGGAAGCTGTGCAGCCTTCCCGAGCCCGCAGCTCCCTGCTGGGTGCGCGTCAGGCACACCCGGCGATGCCGCCTGTCCCGGCGTGCCCGCCGGCGGGACCCGTCTTGCCTCGGCCATCCTGGGCTTCTCTCTGCTGACACGGGAAGGGGCACGGTGATTTTTCCCGGTCCCGTGGCTGCGTGCCCAGAAGCCTTCGCCGGCACGGTTCGTGCGGCAGGAGGAGCGGTGGTTGGAGGGTGCCGAGCTGCGGTGAGCGGCGCAGATGTGCTCTTAGGGGTTGCTTTTGGGGCAGCGGGCAGCGCGGGGGGCTGCGGGACGGCTGCGGGTGGTGCAGGCTGCTGACAGCCCTCGCTGGCTTTTTGCTGATGTCTGAGGTTGGATGAGGCTCAGCCGGGGGAGGTGAATGGATGTGAGCGGATCACGGAGCCCTTCCTGGCCCCGTTGGTTTCCCTGCCCCTGCTGGAGCTGGGCACACGGCTCCTTCCCTGCTTGAAGGCTGATTTTCCTCTCAGACGTTTCTGGGCACGGGGCTGCCCCGGGGAGAGGGCTGCGCAGGGGCTGACAGCAGCAGGACTTGAGGCAGAAAAATCAATGTTTGTAATTCTTTTAGCTGGGAAAGATTCTTGAAAGAACTCCAGTAAATAAATACCTTGTAAAGTTCAACCCGTGAAGGCACGGTGTATGAATTTTCAAGCTCTCCCTTGAAATAAAATGGATTTCTTGGGTTCAGGCTTTATCTAGAGAAACATCTGATTTAAGGAGGGATTTGAAGGTTGCATCTGATCTCCTCATGAGGCAGGGACGGTCTCCTGGAGGCGGCAGAGCCCGCCTTGGGGATGTGCTCAGATTGCTGCTGGAGTACTCCTGGGGGGTGTCCCGTGTCCCCAGCCCCGGAGGGGACCTTCCTCCCCCCAGGGTGGCTCCTGCTGCAGCCGCTGTCCCCGCAAGGCCCCGCTGCTGCAATGCAGTCAGCTCGCTGCCTCGGGGACGTGCAGGTGCTGCTGCCCAGGATGCTGGAGGCCAGCCAGGACCAGGTTCCCTCCGTGGACTGCGTGGGCATCTCACAGCTTTCCGTTCCTGCCCTCTGCGGCACAGAACGGTTTCTTTCCCTTCTTTGTTCCTGTTTGTGTCGTGCCGAACCTGATCCTCGAAGGGATGCAAGGAAGGGACCTGGTGGTGAGCCCCCGTGGTTTAAGCCGCGCGTTCCTTGCTCTGGGACAGCCTGAGGTTGCTGTTCCCGGGGGGAGCTGAGGGCTCGGAGCCTCCTCCTGCGGGGTCAGCCCTGCCAGGGGGTCTCTGGCACACAGGGAGGGGAGCAGGGCGAGGCGCAGCTCCCTGCTTGTCCGGGGCTTTAGGCTTGGCTCTCGTGCTGTGCCTTTACGTGGGGGAGAGCTGTCCGGTCCTCGTGCGAAGGAGGAGGAAGCAGGAAACTCTGTTTCAGCCCCACCTTCACTGGAAGTCGCAGGAAATCACCCAGAGCAGAGGACAAACAGCAAGGCTGGGTTTCCTTCTGCCATTCCTTGCCCGCATGCGAGCGGGGCATCGCCTCCCTGGAGGCACCTGGGGGGGAGCTGCTCTCCCTGCGCCCAGAGGGTCCCCTCAGGAGCTGGTGCCACCGCTGCCCTTCGCTTTCTGAAAATTAAACTCCCACAGCTCCCTGAGCTCGGCGCTGCCTCTGCCCACGGCTGCCTTTTCTCCCGGCAGTGGCCGGAGGTCGCCTGTCTCACACAGGTGCTGCCTCGGCGAGGGCGTTACAGACGAGCCCAAGGGGGACAAACCAGCCGCGGGTAGCGGCCGGGTGCAGCAGTGTTGGGGTTCATCCCCACGGACAGCAGAGGGCTCAGCGGGGCTGCGGGGCTGATTTCGGTGCCCTTTCCAAAGCGTTCTGGGTGGAAGCTGGCACGCTGCCGTGCGCTTGTGGAAATGCATTGTCAGTGCCAGAGAAACGAGTGCCTGGAGAGCAATGACTGCGTTGCTTTTTGTTCCCTTCCTGGAAGCAAAATCCCACCTGTGCCAGCCTGGGAGAAACGCGTACCTGGTGGCCCGTTCCTCATGCTGTCTTCTGCTCTCTTCCAGCAACTCCCACTCTCCCGGCTCCATGGCTGCTGTGCGCGAGTGGTCCTGCACCCGCTGCACCTTCCTGAACCCCGTCGGCCAGCGGCAGTGTTCCATATGCGAAGCCCCTCGTCAGAAGCCGGACCTCAACCACATCCTGCGGCTGAGCGTGGAGGAGCAGAAATGGGCCTGTGCCCGCTGCACCTTCAGGAACTTTCTGGGCAAAGAAACCTGCGAGGTATGCGGCTTCACGCCGGAGCCGGGGCCCAGCGGCTCCCCCTTGCCTGTCATCAATGGCATCTTGCCCAAGCCCACCGTGCTTGCGGAGCCCAAGGGCACGTCCCGGGAGGAGGCCGCCAAGGTGGAAAGCAGCAGCGAGGATTCGGAGGGGAAGAGCCCTGATGAAGCCGAGCTGGAGAGCGGTTGGGCTTGCCAGCGCTGCACGCTGCACAACACGCCGGTGGCCAACTCCTGCTCGGCCTGTGGTGGGCCACGCAAGCTCTCCCTGCCCAAGATCCCACCAGAGGCGCTGGTCGTCCCTGAAGTCATCACCCCTGCGGGCTTTCACATGGCCCCCTCCACCCCGCAGCCTTTGGTCCCTGCAGAGGTCTCTGATGGTGACGCCGTGGCCGCCCAGGGCCCCGTGGCTATGGAACAAGAGGCCCAGAAGATGCCAGCCTTCAGTCCCTTCTCCCCGGGGCTCCAGAACAACCCCGTGCCCCGAAGCCGCCGCGAGGTGCCCCCGCAGCTGCAGATGCCGGGGCCCGAAGCGCCGCAGCCCGGGGCTCAGAGCGCGGCGGGGCAGAAGGGCTCCCCGCAGGGTCAGGCCCGGGCCGCCCCGGCTGCCCGCTTCCAGGAGCTGCTGTCCAACAAGCGGCTGAGCGTGCTGGAGGAGGAGATGGAGGTCAGCCCGTCCCACTGGAAGTGCAGCACCTGCTCCCTGCTCAACTCCTCCGGCGCCAGCAAATGCGAGGCCTGCAGCACGCAGAAAGGCAGCGACACCATCAATGTGGTGGGCGACTTGGTGAGGTTCACCCCCTGCAGCCCCTCCAGCCCCGACTTCACCACCTGGTCCTGTTCCAAGTGCACCCTCAAGAACCCCACCGTGGCCCAGAAGTGCAAAGCCTGCGGCTCCTCCAAGCTGCACGGCTTCCAGGAGCACGGCACGCAGGGCGAGCCGTCCCCCCGCTGCCCCGACTGCGGGGCGTGCGACAAGGCCGGCTGCTCCTCCTGCGGCACCAAGGCCCCCTCCGCCCGCAAGGTCGCCCGCCTCTTCCCGTCCCCGCTGCCCGGAGGAGCCCAGGACAGGCCGGGCCAGTGGGCTTGTCCCGCCTGCACCCTGCTCAACGAGCTGAAGGCCAAGCACTGCGCCGCCTGCCACACCCCGCAGCAGTACGTGGCCCAGCGCAAGGGCCTCAAGGCCCTCAAGCGGAGGGAGAGCATGCACGTGGAGAAGAGGAGGCAGACGGACGAAGGAGAGGCCAAGGCCCTGTGGGAAAACATCGTCACCTTCTGCAGGGAGGTGAGTGCGAGCCGAGCGGGGCTCGCTGCCCATCTCGCTCGGAGAAGGGCCCAGGACGGCGCTCCAGGCAGGCCGCCATTGTGTCTTCGGGCCTGGGGGTTGCGGAGGAGGTGCCCGCCTGCAGCGGCCGGGGGCTGGCTGCTAACCCTGACATGGGGCATCTGAAATCCAGGGGAGGTGGCCTGTAGGGTGAAGGGGCCTTCCAGGGCGACCCCCATCCGGTTCCCCGCCTGCCCGAGGGTGAGGAGGTCTGAGTATTAACTGGCTCCTTGCAAGGTTGTAAATCGGAGGGAGAGGGGAACGTTAGGGGGTGATCAGCCCAGTTCCTCCCCATCCGAGGGTGAGGAGGGCTGGGAAGGAGGGTGTGCGGGTGGCACCAGTGCTGGTGGGCAGCACCTGCCGTGCGGTGGGTGCAGGAAATCAGAGGGTGCTGCGGGTGGAGGCGCAGAGCACCGCGTGTGCAGGCGAAGGATGCTGCCGCTGCGTCTGTGCCTGGGATTTTCAAGGCTTACCAAGTCTGCCTTTGTTTATCTGCCTTGAGGCTTCTCAGCCGGCTGGATTTGGTGTTTGTGAGTGCACAGCTGCACCTGCAAACGGCTCACCCCCGTTCGGGGAAGGACAGCTGAGGTTTAGCTGTGTCCTGGCTTCAGGTGGGGGTCTCAGGAGCGCGTGCTGGCGCCCCTCCCTCCCACTGCCAAATATCTGGCTCGGTCTGCTGGGCTTCAGTCGCCAGCAGCGCTCTGATGGCCCCGTTTTTGCCCTGAGTGGCACACGATACTCCTGCGAATGCCGCTCTTTCTCTGCCCTCCTTCTGGGGCAAGCCTCGGGCTCTTCAGGACCAGATGGGAAGGGAGCTGCAGTCCGGCCCGGCCGCAGCGACGAGGCTCTTCCTGCTCGGGCCGAGGAGCGCTCCCACGGCCGGGTCTGTGCTGCGCAGCGCGGTGCCCGTGGAGGTGTTGGGTTGGGAAAGGAGCTGCTGAGTGACCCTGCTTTGGGACTGGTTTTTTGTCCTGATTGCTGCGTGTCTATGGCTAACAGAGCTGGGTGTCTTTATGTCGGAGTGACCCTGGTTCTGCTTAGCCCCCTCGTTTAAGCAAGGGGACAGCCTCTTCTGTAGGCTGGGAGCATCTGTTCTATGCGGTGGAGTCAGGCCTGGAGGATGAGTTAGGAGAGATGGCCAAGCTGAATGAGCGGCTTGCCACTGCCAGGAGGGGAAGGAGTCTTCCTTGCCCCATCCCGCCCAGCTCTCCGTCAGAGCCTTGGCAGAGCCCGCCCAGCTCTCTTACTGGGCAGTGTCCGGCTGTTAGATCAGCGGGGGCTGTCTCCCAGAGCTCCCGCTAAACCTAAATCTGTTTTCTGACGCCGTTTACGGTAAGTCAAAGCCTCTGCGGGTGTGAGGGAAGAGCTGGCAGCGGCGGTGGGACGGTGCCGCCGCCTGGCTCCTCTCCCTGCGTGCCCGCCACCTCCCGCAGCAGCCGGGGAGCTGCTGCCCAGCCACCTGCTGCTGTTCAGGCTGGCACGTGGGGGGCAGCCCCAAAGCTTGCTTCTGGCTGCCCTGTTTGATGGGAGCAGCGCCGCTGGGCCTTCCCCTGGAGGAGAGCGTCGGGCTGGCCAAATCTTCTGCCTTTTGTCTCTCTGCATCGCGGGAAGCAGCTCGGCTCGCAGCAGTGCTGCCTGCAGGGATTGCTGCCTCCTCTGCTGTCCTGGCAGTGCCCTTCCCAGTGCTTCTCAGTGCCTGGCCCCCAGTTTTAGCTTCATCCTTTCTCGTCTGCCTGGGAGGAGGGCAGGGCTGGCCTCTTCCCCTTGGCGCAGGGCTGCTGCATCCTGTCTTGTGCTCGTCCCCGTCGCGTGATTTTTCTCTCGTCTGATCCAACGTCCTTCCCCTTTTCTGCATAGCAGCGCGTGGCAGCAGGTGCGGCGTGCTCTGCAGAGCCACCAACACAGCGCAGCACTCTTGCTGTCTGTGCCTTCTGCCCGCAGAGCCGTCCTGTCTGCGGATTTATCCCCTTGCAGGAGAAATGAGCAGGGCTCCTTGTCTGGCACCGCGTGCGCGCAGCCTCACTGCCACCCTGGCGACCGTGCAGGTGCCTGGCAAAGCGTCTGCTGAGTGTCCTGGCCAGCCGGTGCTCCCAGGTCGGGCAGGGTGGCGTTTGGAAGCGTGCACTCTGACATCCGCAGTGCCCGCTGCACCCGTGGGCGAGCGTGGGGCAGGCGCTCCCCTGGGGAAAGGCAGCGAGGCCTCGGGACGTGCCCTCTTTGGCCTGCGTTGGGATTTGAATGGTGACAATTAGCTGAGAAACACGCTCCTGCAGAACAGGAGCTGGAAGCGCCAACTGAGGCACTGTGGAGAAAACGTTTGCATCAGTGAGTGGGGATTGCAGCAGAAGAGGGAGAGCGACTGCTGGCGTGGTGCGCACCAAAGCTGATTGAAATCAGAGGGCTTTTGCTGAAAGAAGTTAATTCCATGTAATTAAGAGTAACGAAATCCCAGTGCTTACTTCACCCTGTGTTAACCTGCCCGAAGAAGCCATCCTTCTCCCCTTGGGGAAGCTTTGTGCTCCCACACTATGTCCAGGGCTAACATCTGGGGGTGTTTGTGGGGTTATTTGCTGTTCAGTCCATCTGACTTTATTCAGCGCTCGCTAGCAGGTGGGATCGGGCTCGGGAGCGAGGGCTCCGCAGCTGCTAGGTTGGGTTTGGGTGAATCTGGTTGTGGAAGGCGCTGCTGGCGTCGTGCAGAGCGGTGCCACGGTGCTGGGCTGTGCCAGGGCTGTGCCAGCAGGGCCTGGGGCCGCCCCAGGGTCTCATCCCGTAGCACGGGCTTGGACTGAGGAGCGTTTGGTTGCCAGACGCTTCCTCAGAGGCTTGCTGCTCGTGTGCTTTGCCACTTGTAGAGGCGGCCAAGGTCCCCCACGGTCCAAGTTTTAGCACCAGTGGGAGGTGTGAGATGTTCCCTGCCCGGGGACGTTCCCATAAAGCACAAAAAGGCAGATTGGAGATGCATTCGGGAGCCCTGAGGGGTCGAACCGACTCGTGGCTTTCCAAGCCAGCCCCGTTCCCGGGGAGCTGCGTGCCACACAGCTGCACACTGATGCCGTCCCTTGCCTTTTGCTCTCGCAGAACAAAGTCAATTTTGTAGATGACAGTTTCCACCCTGGGCCCAAGTCTGTGGGATTCCCGGAAGGTGACAGCGTGCAGCAGCGGGTGAAGCAGTGGCTGCGACCCCACGAAATCAACTGCAGCATCTTCAAAGACCGATTGTTGAAGTGGTCGGTGTTCCGGACGCCCAGGTCCTCAGATATCCTCCAGGGACTGCTGGGAAACTGCTGGTAAGGAGGCGAGAGCTGGGGTGCCACCCTCCTGCCCCTCTCCCCCATCACCCGGACCGTGCCCCCCGGCCTTACCCAGCCCCATTCCTACACCCCGGGCACGTGCCCACCCTCTGCCTGGCCCCTTCCCCCTGCGCTGGGCGGCCGGGCAGGGGCTTTGCTGCCCACCCACACCCCGCTGAGCCCATCCGCGTCCCCCTGCAGGTTCCTGAGCGCCCTGGCCGTGCTGGCCGAGCGGCCGGAGCTGGTGGAGAGGGTGATGATCACGCGGACGCTGTGCCCCGAGGGCGCCTACCAGGTGCGGCTGTGCAAGGACGGCACGTGGACCACGGTGCTGGTGGACGACATGCTGCCCTGCGACGAGTGCGGCTACCTCCTCTTCTCACAGGTCAGCGGCCCCGGGGGGGGGGTACAGGGGGGCCTGGAGGGGTTGGGCAGCGCTCCAGGACAAGGGGGGCTCGTCCCCAGCTAGTCCAGGAGAAGGCAGCGGGGTGGGAAGAGACACAGCTGTGGTCCACGCGGGGCGCCTGCTGTCGTGGGCTGCGTGGAGAAGGGCCGATGGGTGCGTTTTGCTGCGCGCTGAGGCCAGCTGGGCTCTTTGAGGCCATCCCATAAACCTGTTTCAGGCCCCTTGTGGCGTTTTCCAGGCTGCAGCGGAGAAGTTTCTTTTGCATTTTTTTCCCATCGCTTCTCTCTGCATTGCAGGCCAGCTCGCTGGCAGGGGGAGACATCTTTATTCTGCACACAAAAGGGAGCTACTTCACCTCTGCGGCTTCGCACCGAGAGGGGCTGAGCGAAAGCTGTTTCTCTCCTCTGCAGGAAGCTCTGGCAGCTTGGCCATGCCAGGGAGGGGCCGCGGGGAGGGAGGGGACGCACAACAAAGCAGCCTGTTTTGAGCCAGTGCCCGGTGGCTCTGAGCACACTCGGGTGGCATCTGCTAGGATTCAAGAAGCTCCCTGAGCCCCTCAGGGACGTCACTGCGCATTCTGCCCGGCCTGCCAGGCCCAGGGGCGCTTGCTGGGATCATTTCCATGAAGGAGACTGAGAACGTCTCTATCGAAACTCAGGCTGCACAAATCTGCCAGACAAACCGAAGGGCTGCCGTCAGGAGGAGAGAGAGGGCCAGGGACGGCAGGGTTTGACTTTGTGCTGCAATTCCACATCCTGGTTCAAAGCGCACACAGCCCCGAGCCGAGCTGCGGAGGCGGAAGGCAGGGAGGACAGGACTTTGGGGAGACAGGGCAATGAGCGCTGGGGGAGCCTTAATGCTGGTGCAGCTCGCAGAGCCCTGCTCTGAGCGCGCCTCCCTGCAGTGGGCAGGTGGCCCAGCCCTGGGGCAGTGGCGTGGGGCAGCAGAGCCTCGGCTCGGTCCTGAGCCCTGCTTAGCCTGGCTCTGTCCACGCAGGAGCTCCCAGCTGTGCAGACACGGCTACGGCACGGCAGGTACGCTGCTAGAGGGACTCCGGAGAGGGGAAGGAAACAGAGTCCGTGTCTGCAGTTTGCCCTGTGGTGGACAAGGTGCAGTCAGATGCAGTCCTTTATTTTCAGCGTAGAATTTGCCTTTCTCGTCTCTTTTTTCTTTCCCGTCCACCTTCCCTCTCTTACCAGTTCTAAGCCGCAGGTATTTTTTGGAACTTGAAGGCTTTCTCGTGGGCTGGGCTTGCCTCGCCTTTGTTTCCAGATGCATCGGAATCATCGTGAGGTTTTCCTGTGGAGCGTTTAGGTGTGCGAGCTGAATGCGGGGCGAAAAGAGGACAAACAGAGATAAAATGAAGGGAAATCAGGCTCTTGGAGCTCGGTGACTGCATCTCGGGCAGAAGTTAGCAACAAGAATTTTTGTTGAGTGGGGGATTCAAGAACAAACCCGAGAAAGGCACTTCCAAGCTTCCTTTATCCATCCGAAAGCCGCCTCGCTGCCTTCCTTTCCTCTCCCAACTCTTGGCTGCCACCTGTGAGTCACACACGGTCACACACGCACCGCTGCCTTTCCCCTGCTGCCCTCCGAGCGCAGCTGCACTGGATTTTTGGAGACACGGAGGCCACCAAATGTCCCCTCCCCTTCCATGCTCGTACGTTTGCAGCTTCCACGTCCCCTCTTCGCTCCCTCATCCTCAGGAGGTGTCTCCTCCAGGGACAAGCGGTGAAGCATCGCTGGTGACTGCGCCCTGCAGCACGCTGAGGACCCACAGTGGTGGCTGGCACAGAGCTGGGAAGGCTGCACGCTGAGCCGAGCCCGGCCACGGGGCTGGTGCAGGCTCCGCAGACCTCGGGGTGCAGTAATGCAGCCCCTGCACTTCGTCCGTCCTCGGTTCGGCAGTGCCGAGATCCATGGCCTGGCGTGGGAGCAAAGGGACTGCAGGGAGAGATTCCCCCTGCAAAAACACATCTTGCCGCTGTCCCTGGGGTGGAACCGGGGCAGTTTTCATGTCTGCCCAGGGGGTTTTGGAGCTTGTCCTTGAAACGGCCTCCTAGTTCCACGCGTGAAATGGGATGGGTCCCACAGCCGCGTGTGCGCTAGGCAGCCTCTTCGGCCGAAGGTGTGGTGGTTTTTATTCGCAGTGATGTGCGTGGGAGGGACGTGCTCAGTGCCCTTTTCCATACCGAACTGTTTACAGTCCAGATGGATGGGAAGGAAAGGGCCTGGTACTACCAGGCAGAAACCCACCTCTGCCCCCCTGGGCGCCCTAAGGCTGTGTCGGCACCCAGGCGCTTCCTTTACTCGTCAGCCCCAGGAGGTTTTCCCAGGAGGGAGTTAAACCACTTGGACAAGATGCTGAACGGGCAGTGCAGGGGGTCGCCCGCAGCCTCCAGCGAGCAAGCTCCCGCTGGCTTGGCCTTGCTGCTCCTGTCCCTCCATCTCCCGGGGGCCAGAAGGGTGGGCGAGCAGGGCTTTGCCGGCGTGCTCCCCTTGCCTTTCCATCTCCTGCCCAGGTGGTTCCTGACGTGTTCCCGTCTCTTTCCGCAGGCCCAGAGGAAGCAGCTGTGGGTCGCCCTCATTGAGAAGGCTCTGGCCAAGCTTCATGGTTCGTACTTTGCCCTCCAGGCGGGGCGTGCTATCGAAGGCCTGGCTACACTAACGGGTGCCCCCTGCGAGAGCCTGATGCTGCAGGTCAGCTCCACTAACCCCCGCGAGGAGCCCATTGACACTGACCTCATCTGGGCCAAAATGCTGAGTTCTAAGGAGGCTGGGTAAGACCAGGCAGGAGGGCGCCGCGGCAGGAGCAGGGACGCTCGGAGAGGGGGGCGAGGGGGGCCGCGCTCATCTGCAGAGGCTCGGAGGAGAGGGGCTGATGCGTTAACTGGGGGGCATCCATCACACCTGGCGTTTGTCTGAAGCATCGGCAGAGCCCCCCCTCCGAGCTCGGAGAAGTGGGGTCCCCTTTGATTAATTTTGATACGTAATTAAACCCCTGGCGAACTTCCCTGTGCTCGCTTACTGCTATCTCACGGCAGTTTGGAAGTGGCTGGCATGGAGCCCGCTTGCTTTGCTTCGAGTCTTGTGGATTGTGAAGTCCTGGACCCTGCACGTCTCCCACCCGTACCTGGTGTCTTTGCTGGCCGTACCCGGGCATTTGTTCGGGCTGTTGGAGACAAAGCAAAAGCAAAATCCTCCTGCTCATCGCCCCAGCAGGAAGGGCGGGCAGGCGGTTCTGGGCTCTGCACCGTGGAAGTCCCTGGAATTTTCTGGGGGATGGCTGAAGGCAGGGCTGCTCCTGTCAGTGTGCGGCGTGGGGTCACAACTGGGGCTGTGCCACGGGGGAGGCTGATGCGTCCCGGCACGTGCTGTCCCCCGGAGCCCGGCCAGTCCAAACCTCCCGCCCCAAATGGCCTGTCCTCGCCGCTGCGGAACGGGCCCACCGTGTGCAGCACGGCAGCTGTATCGTCTGCCTCTCCGCATGCCTGAGCCCTGCCAGCCAGCAGCAACGCCCACGGCAGGACCCCAGGGCCCGGCACAAAATGGGTAGGGTTGGGGCAAAGACCCGCTGCGCACGGACGGGGCTCCCAGCCCTGCAGGTGGGAAGGGATGGGGCATTCAGCGTGGTGAGGGCAGCCCTGCACTGTCTGTCTGGTGTCACTGGGGAGCCAGCCAAGTGCCCTGCTGCTCAGAGCAGCTCACCGTGGAGCCTGGGCTCAGCAGAAACCCAAGGGGATGGAGGAGGCTCGCTGCTGCCTAGGCTGGGCTATGGCCAGCAGGGTCGGAGCCCTGCTCCGGAGAGGTTTGCGGTGTGGTTGCAGAGGGAATACGCAGGAGCCCGCTGCGGGGAGCCCATCCCGTGCCTCAAGCAGTGGGGATGAGCTCCCCCCGTGCCTTGCAGGACACCGAGCGTTTTGCTGTCCCCTGTGCAGGTTCCTCATGGGCGCGTCCTGCGGCGGGGGCAACATGAAAGTGGACGACGTGGCCTATGAGAGCATGGGTCTCCGGCCGCGGCATGCCTACTCCATCCTGGACCTGCGGGATGTCCAAGGCTTCAGGTGAGCACAGCGTGGAGGCTGGCAGCGCAGCAGATGTCGTGCCAGCAGCCTGAGAAGAAAGCCTCCTTACTCCTGGGGCTCTGACGCCGTTGTTCCCTGTCCCCCAGACTACTGCGGCTCCGAAACCCCTGGGGCCGCTTCTCCTGGAACGGCAGCTGGTCCGACGAGTGGCCCCACTGGCCTGCTCCCCTCCGACATGACCTGATGCCCCACGACAACAGCGAGGGGGTCTTCTGGATGGAGTACAGCGATTTCATTAAGTACAGTAACACCCGGCAGGTGGAGGCTGTGGGGTGGGAGCGGACAGCGTGGCCGGGGGGGGGGGGCTGTGGGGTGAAACTGCCTCACGGGCTGCTTCGTTTAGGGTCATGGGGACCCCTTTGCTCAGGGGAGGCAAAGCCCCAAAAGCACAGGGTGGTGGGCATCAGTGGGTCCCTGGAGCTGTGACTCCTCTCCCAGTCCCTTTGCCGGAGGGATGAGAAGGCAAATGGGACGTGGGGACAAGCTGGGGCAGGCAGGGGGAGGCGGGTGGCATTCCGGTGCCCGCAGCTCCTGGCCGCGTGAGCTGCAGCCTGCTGGGGCACGAGGCAGAGGACCCCACTGGTGCTGAGCCCAGCTTCCCCACAGGTATTTTGACTCCGTGGATATCTGCAAGCTCCATTCAGACTGGCACGAGGTGCGTGTGCAGGGCATGTTCCCCAACAAGGCCAACGGGCCAGTGACGGTGACATCGCTGACGGTGTTGGAGCGTGCCACCCTGGAGTTTGCCCTCTTCCAGGAGGGCAGCAGGTGAGCGAGGCAACACGAGGGCTGCAGGCGGCAACCCAGCCCTGGGAGAAACGCCCGGGGTTGTCCCCATCACTCTTCACCCCACGCCATCCCGTAGGGTTGCAGAACTCAGGGACGAGCCCCCACGGACTGGCATTTCTGTGATTCTGTGGCTTACGTTTCAGCCAAAACCCAAACCCTGGGACCCTGGGGCAGCCCCCAGGGCAGGGGGAGGACTCTGGGTCTGCCGTTCTGTCCGTGCCCCCAACCCCACGCCCTGTGGGGCAGCACCCACCTGATGTCTGCACCTTTCTCCCCCTCCCGGCGCAGGCGGTCGGACACGGTGGACAGCCACTTGCTGGATCTGTGCATCATGGTTTTCCGGGCCACCTTCACCAGTGGCAACAAGCTGAGCCTGGGCCGGCTGATGGCTCACAGCAAGCGGGCCGTCAAGAAGTTCGTCAACTGCGACGTCATGCTGGAGCCGGGCGAGTACGCCGTCGTGTGCTGTGCCTTCAACCACTGGAGCACCATGCTGGCCGGCCCCGCCGCCGCCCAGGGTAAGGAGCTGGGTACCCTTCCCGTGGGGATGCTGGGGGAGGCACTGCGGGAGGCAGAGGTGCTAAAGCCCACGACCTTCAGCGTGGGAAGATCCTGCTGGGGGTGGAGGTTGCCCACGTGCACAGCAACCCGCAAATCCCCGCTCTTGAGGGCTGGGTGCTTGGGAATGGTCTCAGCGATCTCCTCCTCTGTGTGTTGTCCTCTCCACAGCATCCAGTCCCACCAGCAGCCGGCCGGCCACCGATTACTCCAGCTATATCCTGGCCATCTACAGCTCGCGCCAGGTGATGGTGGAGCAGATGGAGGCGCAGCCCACCACGCTGGCAGACGCCATCATCCTGCTGACCGAGAACAAGGGCGAGCGCCACGAGGTGGGTGCAGTGGCACAGGGCAGGGGCTGAGCTGCCCGTGCCTGCAGCAGGGAAGGGGACGAGGGAGCCAGAGGGAGCCTGGACCCTGCCTCTGCCACGTCCTCAGTGGGCAGGGCTCAGCTGGAGGGGGAAGATGCTGGCCCAGGGGTTAAGATTCAGAGACAGGGCTGCCCGGAGGATTCGTACTCCTGACCCTGCCGTTTGCCCCAGGGCCGCGAGGGGATGACGTGCTACTACTTGACGCACGGCTGGGCAGGGCTCATCGTGGTGGTGGAGAACCGGCACCCCAAATCCTACCTGCACGTCCAGTGCGACTGCACCGACAGCTTCAACGTCGTCTCTACACGCGGCAGCCTCAAAACGCAGGACAGCGTCCCTCCCCTGCACAGGTCCGGGGTAGGCAAGGGTGGGAGGAGAGGGTCAGCATGGGGCGGGTGCGTGATGGCACCGAGGGGTGCTGGTGGAGGGCCTGGGGCGAGGCAGAGCCCAGGGAGGGGGTGGGAGATGGGGGCAGAGGGTTTGCAGCGTGTGGCCAAACGCTGAGCCCGACTCTCTCTGTAGGCAGGTACTGGTGATCCTCTCCCAGCTGGAGGGTAACGCCGGCTTCTCCATCACCCACCGCCTGGCGCACCGCAAAGCCACCCAGGCCTTCCTCAACGACTGGATGTCGACGAAAGGCACCCACAACCCGCTGCTCACACCCGAGGTCGCTGGGCTCCACGGGCCCCGGCCCCTATGACGAAGCGCTGCCCCCTCCCTGCTCCTCTCCCCTGTGATTTTCACCCAGCCTCTGGCCTGGGGCTGCCCCCGAGCTGTCGGCGCTGAGCCGCGGGGCAGAGCCTGAGCATCACACCGAGCACTTTGCCCTGCGCCGCGGGGCTGGGGCGAGCTCTCAGGGCCAGGACCAGCTCTGCCGGCCGTCCCCACGGCACTTTACGAGGAGCAGCTGGGGGCACGGGGCCATCTCAGGATCCCACCTGCCCCACACCCCGCTGGGGCCGGTGCCCTCGGCCAGCCCTGGGCACGCAGCGTGGCGGTGGGGGGCTGCAGGAGAGGGGGGGGGCTGGAGGTTGCTGTCATTGCCCTTCCCAGGCACCACGCTCAGGACTCTGCCCCCTCCTGCGGTGCCAGGGCCCTGGCGCTGCAAAAACAAACAAAAAGAAAATACCTCTGATGTCTGTCCGTCTGTGTGCCCCTCCGTCTGTCCCTGGGCCCTCCCCACCCTCTTGTCCCCCCCGTTGTCTGCTGCCAGGACTGAGTGGGCACCGAGGTACCGCAGCTGGGCCGCGGGTGGTGACCCCCACCCCGTGCTGGGAAGGGCCCTGGGTTGTCACAGAAAGCTGTTGCTGTCGCTTTCCACCACACCTCGGGATGAAATGAAGACATGCGCTTCCCCACCTCTGCTCCGGGGTGGCGAGCAGGGCTGGGGGCGATGCTCCGTCCCCCCCACCTCATCGCAGTGTTACTATGCAAAGGCGGCCGCTGGACGCAGCGCCTGGAGAGAAGCCATGTGGCCCCAGCGGGGCTCGGCCCCGCGCTGCCCTGGGGATCTGCCCCTGCGGAGGTGCGGGGCGAGGGGCAGCGGCGGTGCCACGGGGGGGCAGGGACAGAGCCAGGGTCCAGAGAGCAGCACCCAGGGGGTGGCTCTGCCACAGGGCCCTGCCCCAGGGAGACAGGGAGTGATTTTGGGGGGGAGGAAGCAGCGGGCCCCAGCCTTCGGAGGGGTGGCAGGCGGCACAAGGCGAAGGTCTGTAAGAACCTTGGGTGCTGCTGCGTCCCTGCGGGGGCTTTGTGGCAAGGCTGACCTCGTGTCCGTGGGGCTTGGCGTGGGTGTGTGTCTGTGTGTACGTCTGCTGGGGTCCACCAGTGCTGCCTGCCCGCCCCAGGCCCCACTGGGGGCAGGGGGAGCTGCTGGGGGGCACCGTGCTGGGGGCAGCCTGCGGCAGCAGGGGCTGTGTGGGTCTGTCTGGCCTGTCCGCCTGTCCCCCCCCTGCCCTGAGGTGCTGGGGAAGGGGCTGGGGGATGCTGAGCCAAGCTCTGGCCGTGGTTATTTTTGTTCATTGCTCTGTTTTCTCTCTTCCCCGCGCCTTCCTCCTCGGGATGATTTGTCCTTCACTTTTTCTCTCTGTCTTTGTGAGCTGTGAATATTTTTAACCCTGTAAATACTGTCCAGCTCTTAAGAAACATAGGATATTTTATCAATTGTAAATCAGATCAGTACTCCCTGTATGATAATGAATTATCCATGGGTGGTTTTCAAACTCAGGTTCTGACGGACCAAATAAAGTTTTGTTTTTTACTGAAGCTGCCTGGTTCTCTGGGGCCGCCGGGGCGCTGCCGGCCGCCCCCCGGGGCTGAGATCTTGGGGGCCCAGCGAGCCTCGGAGCCGCTTTGGGGTTGGTGCCGGAGCAGTCGCGGCCTCCGCGGGGATGGGGTGAGCGAAGCCGGGGCAGGCAGCGGCCGGGAGGGGGCAGCCGCTGCCCGCGGAGGCTCCGCTCGGGCCTGGGGCCGGGGAGCGGGCCCCGTGCCCCGGCCCTGCCGCCTCCGCCCGGCTCCTCGGAGCCCACCGAGCCGCTGCCGGGCCGCTCGAAGGCCGCCGGGTCCTGCCCCCGACCCTCGGGGTCCCCCTCAGGCCCGTGGCCGGTGCCTTCCCGGTGCCTCCCCAGCGCCGGGCTCGGGGGCGGCCTCCCCGGGCTGCCCCTCGCCGCCTCCCGGCTGCCGGGGCCCGGGGCGAGGCAGGCGGCGGCCGCGGCGTTCCGGCTGAGCGGGGGCGGCCGGCTGCGCGCCAGGCCCCTCTCGCCTGGGGTGGGCACCTTGAGAGACCAGTAGGGAGAGACAGAAGGAGAGGGTTTCTGCCTTTCTTAGAGCAACTTGTAATAGATTTTTTTATTTTTTTTTCCGGGCGAAACATCTTTGCATTCAGGAGGCCCTGTCACAAGCCATCAGCCTCAGCCGGGGAGAAACAGATGGAGAGTTAATTTTGGTGGGGAGGGCACTGCCTCTCTGCCTTGCTCTGCTCTCAGTCTGTTCAGGGAAGGGAAACGTGACGGAGGCAGGGTTTAACCCTCGCGTCCCTCACAGCCCTCCTGGCCTTCCCCAGCCCCATCCCGCTGAGCCCCCGTGAGCTCGGGACAAATCCTGCCCCGGGAGAGGGGGGCAGCTGCACAGAGGGGACAGCCCCAGGCCTCGGCGGTGGCACGTGGTGGCCCAGGAGCCTTGTCCCTGCCAGGGGGTGTGGGTGGCTCCCCCTGCCCCAGTAACAGCCTCTGGCAGCGAGCTGCAGGGAGAACCAAAGCAGCAGGGGCATGGGGATGTGGGGCGGGCATGGGCAAAGGTGCAGGCATGGATGTGGTGTGGGTGTAGGGATAGGTATGGGTATGGGTATAGGCATGGTATGGGTGTGGATGTGGCGCTTCTCCCAGGAGCAGCTGACAGCAGTGATGCTGCCAGAGGTCCCAGCCACCAGGACACACGCAGGGTGGCCGAGAGGTGCGGGATGGAGGCCAACAGCCGTGGCAGGGTGGGAGGCAACACTTGCAATAGGCAGAATGAACCGTTTCATAATTGCGTGCCAAAAAAGATATCATTCATTACATATCAAGATATCAATTATTGTGTATAGCTGCATGTGAAAAAGGTATTGTTATATTTGAATTACCGTTTTTGTAGCAGCGGGTTGCTTAATCAACAAGCGCTGTCATGCCTTACATCAGCCGTGTCTTCAGCCTGAGGTGCGGCGGGGAGATGGGCACTGGGCAGGGAGAGCAGGCTGCTGAGAAGGGAAGGGCGGACGGAAGGGCAGGCCGCAGGAGAGGAGAGGAAGACCCGTGGTAGAGCCACGGGTGTGCTGGAGCGCACGCGTGACGATGCAGGCAGCAAGCAGAAGGGGCTGTCCCACCGGGCTGTGCCGTGGCACGGCTGTGGGACCCTGACCGAGGGGCCGGGGCTACGAAGCGTTGAGTGACGGGGACACCAGGTTGTGCTTAGTGGGACAGAGAGCACCAGGGAAGCTGCAAAGGGCACACTGTCCCCCCCACGCTGCCGGCCACCAGTGCTACCCATCGCCCCAATGTCAGCCCCGTCCTCTCCATGCTCACGGCAGCCCCAGGCCTTGCGCTGCTCTGGCATTTGCCATCCCATCGGTGCGGTCACCCTCGGCAAGGGCGGCCGAGCCCATCCTCCTGCCACCTGCTGAGGCCGGGGGGGTCTTCCAGGTGGAAGCGAGGGTCCTTCTGCATCCCCACGTGCACCAGCGAGGTCCTGGCCGCTTGTCAGGACCTGGCACCGCCACCACCGCAGCTCCTGCGGCCGTGCTGGGGCTCACAGGGTCTGTGCGGGGAGGGGGCACACCGGGGAGCGCGGGCTCGAGCGCTCTCCGTGATTCACTCTGACTATAATGGGAGCTGCTGGTGAATATTTTATGGCTCCCACAGGGCAGATAGAACATATTGTGCATTTTACGCCACAAATCTCCGCCTAGAGACAAGAGGGAGGCTTAAAAAGAACATCACCAGCGCTGCGCTGGGATGGAGGGGGCAGAGCTGCAGCGGCTGTGTGGGAGCAGGGCTTGTGCCGCTGCAAGGGCGTCGCTGGGCATCCGCTCGGGGCCCGCAGCTGCCCGTCCCCGTGCTGGGCAAGGCAGGCACTCTGCCTCCGCAGGATCGCCTTGCTGCTGATGCGCTCTGCGGTCGCTGCGGCTCTGCCTGCCCCGGGCTGGCCGGGCTGCTCTGCGGCTCTGCGGCGCAGGCAAAGTGCTTTGCCCGCGGCTGCGTGCTGCAGGAGGGGCCGCTGCCCACGCTGCCTGCACCGCGGCCTGCCTTCCCCTTCGTCAATAATGCAGTCCCTGCCCCGGACCGCCCGCCGGCACTGCCCGCAATAATGGATCGGGGACCTGAGAGATCGCCCCAGCTCAGCCCAGCACCCCCGGCCCCCTCCTCATCCTCAGCTGAGGCCGGTGCTCTGCCGAGAGCATCACTCCGGGCTCTGAGCCACCACAGCGGGGTCTGGGGGGAGTGTGTGCTGCTGGGACCACAGCTCTGGTCTGGTCCAAGCAGCAAACACCGCACGTCTGAGCTAGTAGGGTCATGGACTGGGGGCGGCATGGGAACCAGGTCTTCTGAGTGCCGGTAGCAGGGTACCAGGAGAAATCCCACACCTTTGTTTCCTCTGAAGTCCCCCAGGTGGGCAGCAAACTCCTCCCAAATTAAATACGAAGCCTGCTGCAGGGCAGCTCAGCCCCAGCGCTGGAGCTGGGAGGGGGTTTTGGGGGCTGAGCCCCAGCAGGGCTGGTGGGAGGGGATGGGGACGCATGGCCCTGCTGGCACCGCAGGGGCTCCGTGCTCTAGGCCAGCCTCTCAGGCCAGCGCTCCCACCCTCGCTGCCTGCAGCCACTTATCTGTGGGGTGAGCACTGTGCTGGGCGCCCAGCCCTGCTGCCCTCAAGCCCACAGGCTGTCCAGCAGGCAGGAGCTGTTAAGAGACATCGCTGGCAGCTGCCCGCACCGATGTGGTCTCAGCAGGATGCAGGAGGCATCTCGGAGCATGGCAGCAGGGAGGAAGAGGATTGTGAGGACCTGCAGGTGCTGAACACCCCTGTGACCCCTGGCTCCCCGTGCAGCCGTAATCTGGCACGGTGAGGACCTGATGCTGGGGGCAGTCAGACCCTCAGATGGGGGGACCTGGGTGCTCTTTGCCCGGCTTTGCCTGCCCTGGGCACCCCCAGCTGCCCTGGGGGTAGCCCCCAGCCCCGCAGCACAGCCTGTGCCCTGTCCCCAACCCTGCTTTGTCCCCATCACCGATGGCAGCGGGAAGCCCACCAGCATCTCCCTCTGACCCCTGCTTACAGCAGAGCAGCACCCTGAGCGTGCTGGCAGTGGCACAAGGCTGGGTGGCTTCCCAGCATGGCCACAGTGGCATCCTGGGGGCTGTGCTCTCCTTGTCATCGTCCCAGTTGGGTTTCGGGACCACGAGCAATGCCCAGGCAAGCACGGCAGCATGGCCAGGCCGGGGGAAGTTTGCCAGGTTGGGAAGGAAAAGCCCCAGCCCGGCGGGGCAGCCGGGCAGCTCCTCACCACCTCCTGCCCCGCTCGGCGTGGGGACGTGCTGGGACGGGGCTGGCTGGCACAGCTGCGGCTGCGGCCGCCGCATCGCCGGGGCTGTCACGGGCTGGGCTATCGAATCTGAAAGCAATTAAAGCCATCATCAGTGCTAGCTCGGGGCTGGCTCCAGGCTGCAGGGAAGCTGCCACAACAGATCATGCGCTCGATGCTGCTGGCCCGAGGACCCGGCTCAGCCCGCGCCTGCTCCCACCCGCGCCCGTGCCGTGGGGCAGCACCCCACGAAGTGCCAGCATCGGCCACCACGGTGAGCACCCAGCGGGCGTCTGGCCCTGGGATGGAGCTGCTCCGGTCCCCGCCAACGTCCCAACCCGCTGGGGACATCGCACTGCCCTGCCCTGCCAACGCCACCCAGCTCCTGCCACCAGCCCCGGCACGGGGGCTTCTCCGCCAGGTTCAGCCACGCTCTCGCTGCAGGGCTCGGTGTGCCGGGGGGGACGGCAGCAGGGTGGGTGCCCCAGGGGTGATGGGGTGGGCTCGGCTCCCCCCAGTCTTTCCCCAGGACCCCCAGCTGCTGGGGAACACCCCCCAGGTCGTGGGACAAGAGGGGAGGTGGGGGCAGCCCTGGGGAGCTGGGGGAGGCTCCCCAAGGGCAGGGCTGGGACGGAGCCCCCCCAGCCGGTCCCTGGCACCCCCAGCGCAGGGCTGCCACGGGTTCCCCCCCCCCACGCTGAACAGTTAAGCAGAAGTTTGCTGGTACGGAAGTTGAACATTGTCTTGAGGCACATTTTCTGTTTTTTCACTTGTGAAATATTTCTGTCAGAACCAGTTAATGTACAAATTAGCAGCGGTGGTCTCTCTTACGTCTTCTGACTCACTAATTTGACAGGGGGTGTTGCGGTGCCGAAGCTCGCTCTTGACAGGCAAATGGGAGGTCAGGGCTGGCGGCTGCCGGGAAGGGACCCGCGGGTCGGGGAGGCACCGAGCAGCCTCCCTGCTCCCCTCCTCCTGCCCACCGCCCCCTGCTATTCAGCCCCAGATGGAGGAGTTTTGTCCCCAGAAAAACCTATTTTTTTCCCCCACAGAAGGCTCCTGCGCTAGGTGAGGGATTGGGGAGGGAGCCCTGGGTGGGGGCTATCCTTTTGGGGTCCTGCAGGCAAAGCCCAGCTGCTGCCGTGCACAGAGCCAGCCCGAGGTGGGGACACGGGCACAGCCTCCTCCCTCGTCCCTCCTGAGCCAGGCTGTCCCTGGGGACCCGGCTCTGCGTTTACAGGATGACCCCCACGGCAGCCCCCTTGCTCCTCCTGCTTTTCGGGGAGAAATGAATTCATCTGGGCGCACGTCACCTCCGCGCAGAGTTACGGGTGGGTCGTGCCGGCCCTTTTATCTCCACGCCTGAATACGGGGTTTGTTAGGGGGCAGGATCCCGCCGAGCCCCACACCGAGCTGAGCTCAGGACCGTGCCTTGCAGCCTGTCCCCGGGCGAGAGGCTGACACGACAGACGGGCTCTGCGCCATGCCCAGGAGGTCGGCGGCAGCTCTGAGGTCCAGGGAGGGGAAGGGTGCTGCCACCCTCTGCCCATGGCCCCATGGCTGGTACCAGTGTGGGCTGGAGTGAGCTGGACCATGCTGGCCACGGGCACCTGGACCAGTGCAGCTCCAACCCCATCCTCAGAGCCTTGTGTGCGGCTTGGCTCCGAGAGGTCAGCACCAGCCCTCCTGGCTGCGAGCCCAGCCTGCCCCAGGAGGGACACGTCCCTGGAGGAGGAGAAGGAGCTCGGTGGCTGCTTTGTGACCTTGGAGGTCCAGCCCCCACATCAGCCCTGCTGGCTCAGTTCCACCACCCCGAGCCACATCGCCCATGGCTGAAGGCTGCTTCATCCCTGCCCTAACCCCAGCCGTGGGGCTGTGCACCGAGGGGTCCTGGCTGGCAGGGGCTGGAGACGAGCCCAGGAAGGTGACGGCCACCATGGTTTGTGCAGCTCCAGGGCACGCTGGTGCAGCCCAGGGTTTCCCCATTTTCCCTCTTTCTGCTGATGTTTCCCGAGGGCATGGCTGGCGGCTGAGCTCTCCCAGCTCACCCAGTTTACTCCTAAAGACGTCAAACCCCCCTGGTGCTGGTGTTGCACCCTGTTTGTCTGCATCCACCCGCGTGTACCTGTGAAATCCCCCCTTTTGGGGTCAGATGGGTACCTGGCTGTTGTTTTGGAGCATGAGGACAGCAGCCTGAGGAGTTTTGAATGGCTGCGTCCTTCAAAGGCCTCAAACCAGCCAAGCTGTGTGGTCCTTGCGTCTCCAGAAATCCCACTCCAGTTTCAGACATATTGCCCTTATCCCAAAAACTTGATGCAACAGTTGAGGCCACCAGTTTCACTTCATGCTGCATGGAAGCAGCAGCTCAGCCCAGCCTCTCCCAAGAGCCTTTTGGCAGCACCAAAGAATCTGGAAAGGAAAAGGGAAGTCCCCAATTCTATTTAAAAAAATGGGATTTTGCTTCCCAGGGATGACTCCACGTCCAGCTGGCGGACACAACCAGTTCCTGGCTGTGCTAGTGAGGGGCCCCGGGTGCCTGCTCACGCAGCTCTGCATCGACACGCAGCACCTCCTGGGACCCACAGCCTTCGAAGAAGCTCAGCTGCAGCACCCACCGCCTTGTTTTCCTGACATGGTCTCCAGCATGGCCACTTTCCTCAATGCCCTAACCCTTGCTGGCTGGTTCACAGAGGTATCGTGCATCACCCAGCTCCTGCAAAGTCCCCTCTGGAAATGAGCTGGCACAGCTGATGGGAAAAGCACCCTGCTTCAAAGAAGCCAAGTTGCTTGCTCCGTCTGCCACTTCGTAGCTTGCTGTTAGCAGGAGTATTTGGGCTGGGCAGATGAATGGGAGGAAGCACAGGCTTAAGGCAGCAGCTTTGCTTCTCAGCCAGATCCAGGCCTCTCTGAGATGCTGCACCATGGCAGGGTGGGAGTGATGGCGAGCCCATGACGACTTGCTGTCCCCAGCACAGTGCAAAGGCTCAGCGGGGCTCTGGGTAGGTTTTGCAGTGGCTTTTAGGGGCCCAGCAGGGCTCAGAACCCTGAAGATGTGGAGCAAGCTGACCTCCAGGAGGGCCTGGTATGGTTGAAAGGCAGTTCTCCCCAACCCCAACCCTTCCGCATGGATGCCTGTGAGGTGTCCCGAGGTCCTGGGCACCCCAAGGTGCACTTTCAAGGCTGTGGCTGTGAATGCACCCCTCACACCACCCGGGTCCCGGCACTGCCCGGTGGCCTCTCCCCCCGGCACAAACACCAGGCATAGTCCAGCCCTGTGCCCACCACCTCTGCATGCAGCCCTGGGGCTCCTGGGGCTCGCAGCAGGGACAGGAGCAGGAATGGAGCTGGTGGCACCGGGTGCCAGGAGCAGGACCGGGGCTGGTGGCACCGGGTCCCCGCTGGCCACCCCGGCGCGGGGCCGCAGGAGCAGCGAGCGCCGAGCACCAGCCTCGCCGCTGCCTGGGAGGGAGCCACCGCAGTCAGAAGCGGCCGGGGCGAAGCAGCTCAGGCAGCACAAATCGACTGTGACAGCCCCAGAAAGGCTGAGCCCGGGGGTGCGGAAAAATACAAGTTAGTTTCCTTTTCCTTACCATATGCTCCCCTTCAGCTGTGGGCGGCACGGTAATTACTGCCATCCACCATGCCGGTCTGCCTTGTCACACAGCCTGCCGGCTGCTCCGCACGCAGCCAGCGCTCGGCGTGGCTCTGCGTCCCCGTGCAGAGCCCGCCCTGGCCCTGCTCACGCTGGGGAGTGGGATTTGGGTGCTCGGACCCAATTTTGGTCATTCCCGGCACGTGGGGGGCATCAGCCTGGAGGCAGAAGGGCTGGCAGCAAGCTGCAGACCCCGCTTCCCCCAGTGGCATATCCCAAGGGCCACGTACCACCCTGCTGCTCACTTTGGTGCTGCTTCTTTGTCTCCAGCTGGCTGGCAACACCTCTGCCCCCTCAGCCCAGGAATCAGAGAATCGCAGGGTTTGGTCAGAGGGGACCTTGGTGCCCACCTGGTTCTGACCCCTGCTGTGGGCACGACCCCTGCCCCCAGCCCCGTCCAGCCTTGGGCACTGCCAGGTTTGGGGCACCCACAGCTCTGCCAGGAGGCAGCTGGTGCGGCTGCAGGAGCACCGAGGGACCTGCAGTCTCCCCGCATGCACCGCTCTGCCTGTGCTGCCCGAGCAGCCAGCCCCTGCCTCAGTTTCCCCAGCATATCCAGTCGCTCCCATGGGCTCAGTGGCATGTGATAGGGTTTAGTGGAGGACTTGGTAGTGTTAGGTCAGAGGTTGGACTAGGAGGTCCTGGAGGTCTCTTCCAACCTAAATGATTCTGTGGTTCTGTGATCCCACTGGCCTGGGGACGTGCAGTGCGGAGGGGACAGCTGCAGCTGACCTGCTGGAAGAAGCAGCAGCTGAGGAATTATCCAGATTTCGGTGACTTTCCTGGGATGCCCTCAGAGGCTGGGATGTGGAGGGGCAGGTGGAACATCCTTCCCTGGCCCTGCCGCATGGCACACCCACGGCAAAGCCAAACGTAGGAGATCTGCAGCCCCTCAGGAGCCACAGCCTGAGGAAGGAGAACATCCCGCACACCGAGCAAGGTCCTCGCCTTCCCTTCAGCATCTCCGAAGGGAAAACATCCCTCACCCGCGCCTCCTCCTCCTCCACCCCGCGCCTGGGGGTGCCAGCACCCGGCGGTGACCGCAGGGCTGCGGCTCTGCCCAGCCACCCCAGTGAATCACCGGCTCCTCGAAGCCCTTGTGCAGCGGCAGGGCCTTCACCGAGCCGCGGTGCGGGGCCGACGCTGATGCGATGTGACAGCCGCCCCACGCACCTCCCCAGCCATGGCCGCTCGGGGCCGGGCCCAGCGCCTCCCCGGTGCCACCGAGCGCGTGGGGGGCACCCACCCGTGGGGACGGGGGGTTGGGGAATCCTCCGCCAGCACCCGAGTGACCCCTGACGTCAGGGGAAGGCGGTTTCATGGCCGTCGATCGGACGGAAAATCGCGTGTTTGGCCCCAGAGCCCTCCTCTTCCTCCCCCCCGGCCGCCTGTCCTATTTTGAAGGGCTCATTTTCTCGGCGCTAATGAAAGCGACAGCCGTGCAGGGCTGGTATTTGGGGTTATCAGTGAGAATATTAATGGCTGGCACTCGGAGTTAACTCTTTGAGTCCAGCCAGAGGCCACAGCAGGGCTGCACCACTCAGCCGTGATGGAGCTGGGTCTCCCCAGCACCATGCCAGGGGCAGGGAGGGTGGCCGCATCTCCGGGAGGTTTAATTGCCAATTTTCCACCTGGAGGGAGGCTGCTGACCCAGCTGCCTCCTGCTGAGGAGGCCAGGAAGCAGGGAGATGGAGGCTGCAGGGTGAGTGGCAGCTGCAGCAGCGAGGCAAGGGCTGGGGCAGTGGGGGAGGACGGGACCCCCCCAGGTGGCACCTCCCCAGAGACAGCAGCCAGGAAGCCTGAGCATGTCCATGGAGTCCGTGGTTGACTGGGACACTGAGATCCCCATGACGGCTTTGGGAACGTCTGTGTGCTGCTGTGGGACAGCCTCAGAGTCCCTCCTGTGACACCCGTTTCTGTCCCTCCTTGGCTCCACCGTTGCCATCTCATCTGGTGTCACGTAGCTTGGGACACTTGGATGCACTGAGAGCAGCGTGGGCAGCAGGGCGGGGAGGGGATTGTCCCCTCTGCACTGCTCTCGTGAGACCCCACCTGGAGCCTGGGGGCCAGATCTGGGCCCCTACACAAGACGGACACGGACCTGTTAGAGCAAGTTCAAGGAGGCCACGGAGATGATCTGAGGGCTGGAGGCCCTCTCCTGTGGAGCCAGGCTGAGGGAGCTGGGGGTGTTCAGCCTGGAGATGAGAAGGCCCCAGGGAGACCTCCCAGCGGCCTGGGAGTGCCTGCAGGGGGCTGCAGGAAAGCTGGGGAGGGACTCTTTGTCAGGGGGTGCAGTGACAGGACTAGGGGAAATGGATTTAAGCTAAAAGAGGGTGGGTTTATATTAGATATGAGGAAGAAATTCTTTCCTATGAGCATGGTGAGGCACTGGCACAGGCTGCCCAGAGAGGCTGTGCATGTCCCATCCCTGGCAGTGCTCAAGGCCAGGCTGGATGGGGCTTTGAGCGACCTGGGCTGGGGAACATGTCCTTGCCCATGGCAGGGGGTTGGAATTAAATGACTTTTAAGGTCCCTTTCAACCCAAACCACTCTGTGATTCTCCAGTTCTATGACAATGCCAGTAGAGCAGCCCATGTGCAGTCAGTCAGCCACCAGTGCCAAGGGGGACATCAGTGTCCTTTCTGGTCACTGGTCCCATTGGGAACAGGCTTGTCACAGTGGTGAGAGGGGGATTGTGGTGGTCTCCCCGCAGCACCCAGCCTGCAGAGGATACCCACTCAGGATGCCCCTTGGCAACAGCACGTCTCCCCAGCCACATCTCTGCAAAAGGAGAGGGGAAGGGCGGGTGGGCTGCACCCAGAGACACCCGGCAGCACTTACAGCAGCTCCTCTGGAGGCCTGGGACCGGTGTAAACAGGCTGGAGAAGACACAGGCCATGGTTTGGTATAGGCACCTGCCCAAGCTCTGTGTGTGCGAGCACTCACGTGCTGGATTCTTGGTTCTGCCACCACTTGTGCTGGTGCAGGGCAGTGACACCGCAGAACGCAGCACAGCATCGTGCTGAAGGGAGGATCGTGTTCACCAGAGGAACAACAAGTCACCAGCAGTCTTCAGCTAGGACATGAGGTTTTTTGGCAGGGGCCCCGCGTGTTCGGGAGCTGACTGTCCGTCTCTAAAGCCCCTTCTAATTGGATGCATTTAAAGATGCCTCCCGAGCTGTCTTTGTCTCCTTGCGGCCAGCAGGACACACGTCCCTAAAATGACACCAGCTAATTAAGGCCGTGGAAGCCCAAGAACTCTTCTGTGCCTTGTTTGTTATCTGAGAGCCTGAGGCAACACTGAGGCCAACAGGACCCTGACAGGCAGCTGGGGAAACCTGGTAATGACAGGGCCACCAAACCAGTCAGGGAGAAAGAGGCAGAAGAATACAGAAATCAGCACCGACAATAACAACCAGCCACTCTAATGGTGCCGAGGCTCCTACTGCGCCTTGGAGAGATGGGATCAATGAACCAGAGAGCTTCATCCCTGCTCCTCACCTTTTTCCAGGCACCTCCAGGCTAAAAAGTGATGGAGGGTGGGGGTGGGAATGGGAGGACGCTGGGGATGGAGCCTGCAGGATGGAGGCCAGGAGATGAGTCCCTTACCGGCCTGTTTCATGCTTGCTAGGAAAACACAGCAGCACCTTTCTGGTTTGGCTGGGGACCTGTCCCATCACCAGCTGCCTGGCCTGGGAGGCTGTTCTGCCTTCAGAAGCCACAGCCCAGGGCAGAAGGTGTGTGCTTAGTACGTACATATGCAAGACTAGGCCTGGGAGAACTGTTCAGGAGAGGACACCTTCCCCTCCCTGGAACATCTCACCCCTGCCATTACGCAGCCTCTGTGATTGCCTTCTGAGAAGATCCTCCTCCTGAAGCATCCCTGGGCCCAGGCCCCATCTGCCCCGGCCTGCACTGTCTGCCCAGCCCCAGGAGCTGCCTTTGCACCCCTCAGTGCGGTGGAGCACGCAGGTAGACACGGGTTGGCATCAGCTGCTCTTTGCAGAGCCCACACTGCTGGGTGTCCTGTGTCCACGGACAAGGAAGAAGACATCTGAAACCAAGGGGACCAAAAGCCATGCCCTAGCTCCTGGCCTGCTGATCCCCGGCACCTGGTGTGCCCACCCTGCTGGCCCTCGTTAACACACTCTCTCCAACCCCAGCATGATGTGTTTGGGCTTTCTGAGGTTTCTCCAGTGGCATCTCACAGTGAAGAGGTGGTTCTCTTGGATCTGTCCCTGGATGGTCCTGCAGAGACATCCAGGATGATGAGGGCAGGAGTGTGTCATCCCTGCTCTGATCACCTAAACTGAGCACTTCGGGTCTCATTTGAGCAGAGGTTGGATGTGGCAGAAGATGAGGTGGTGCCTGTTGCTTTCACGGGTGCTATCTGCCTGGAACAAAAGTCCCTGGTGAGCTCCTTGGGTGACAAGACAGCTCGGTGCCCAGAGGTGGGAAGGAGGGACTTTGCTGCCAGCCTTGCCTGTTGCAGCAGGGGCTGAGCTCGTGTGCCAGCATTTCCCCTGTTTTCAGCCAGCGTGAGGAGCATCCTGGCACTCAGGGCTGCTGCCAAGAACTGTTTCCAGCGATAGCTTTCTGGCCTGAATTGTCATTTGAACCCATGGCGGGTTGGAGGGGAGCGGCCGTTAGATTCAGTGCTGGCCAGGTCAAGGTGCTCGAAATGCCCAGCTCATGGGCACTCTGCAGCCGGATCAGTCCCACGGGGGTGTCGCACGGTGCTGGGCTGCTCCGAGCAGTCACGGCAGGCAGTGCTGCAGGGCACCAGGAGCTGCAGAGACCTGTTCTGCCATAGATCAGTCCATTGATTTATAATTAATAAAAAATAAAAATCAATGTTGGTTTTTAATCCTTTCTTTCTTTCCTTCCTTCTTTCTTTCTTTTTCTTTCTTTCTTTCTTTCTTTCTTTCTTTCTTTCTTTCTTTCTTT
>NC_048906.1:12867123-12907086 GCF_011077185.1 Oxyura jamaicensis | reverse complement strand
GGGCCTGGCGGCCCCCAGCGGCCCGCTCCGGGCGCCCCGGGCTGAGGGGCTGGCGCGGGGGTGAGGGCGCTCGGTAGCCGCGTGTGGCCGCTGGAGCGGAGGTTGCGTGTGGAACGAGGAGGAGGAGGGTTTCGCAGCGAGGCAGCCCTCCCTCCCTCTGCTCCCCCGGGGCAGTGCCGTGGCTCTTTTTTTTTTCTCTCCTGGTCCAGGCGGGCGTTTACCAAGGGCTCCTTTCCACCATCGTGCCTGCAGCCCTGCCGGCCTTCCTCCCGCCGCCGGTCGCGTTCCTGCACGCTGTCCCTGCATCACCCTGTGGCGTTTGGGGGTTGGTGCTGTACGGCCAGCCGGGGGGCCGGCAGAAATGGGAGGCTCCGGGTACCTCCCGAGCTCGGGCCTACGTGCATAGGTCTCAAAAAGCCCCTGGGCAGCGCCTTCCCTGCCGGGTCTGCAGCAGCCCCAGGACAGGAGGTGGGCTGCAGCCAAGGTAGTTAGCTGGCCGCAAGCAGGCTGGTTTTAAAAGCTGGGGAAGGTCAGATGAAATACAGAATAGGAAGGATAAGAAGCGTTTCTCCTCCGTGAGAATTTTTCCTGGATAATGTTGCCATCTCTTTTTACCAAAAACAAACAAACAAACAAACAAAAAAAAGTGAAAAGTAAATGTTTGAATGAAAAGAGCCAGCTGATAATTCTCCTCACTGGATGGACAGAGCTGTAAGGCGGGGAGTTGTGCAGCAACGTGGGAAGTCTTGTAGCGATACGCTCAGCTCTGGTATCTCTTAAGGAAAAAGAAGAATAAAAATGTAACTTTTAAAAAGATATTTGTCCAGTATTACTGGTGGTAGCTTTGGTAATTAAAACATGATGAAAAACAAAAAACAAAACAAACAAAATACTTTCAAGTGCTTATTTTCATCAGTTTTTCAGGGCTCTTTAAAATATCCAACTCAATTTCAGGTTTTTAAAATATTCCGTTATTGGTAAACTTCAGTTGTAAATTTTTTGGTACTGCAGTGCAGCTAGGGTGCTGTCACTCCAGCTAAACTTGTATCATTTTAAATGATCTGTGAGCATATGTATGTAGGTACGTTCCCAACACGTTCGGTCTGTTGATTTATCGGTTTGTTTGTTGTTTTTGAGCCCCTGTATTTATATTTACATCATTCATTTTATTTTACCTGGCAGTATATATGAGACAGCAAAAAGAAAATGCTTTTTCAAACCTAAATCTAACTTCAGAGTGTTTGTAAAAGAAAGAAATATGAAACGCAGGGGACAGGTTTTATTTCAGACTTCTTTAGGGCCAGTCTGTTTAATTGTGTGTGTTAGCTGATTTCCAACAATTTCTTATGTATTTCGGGAACAAATTTATTAAATACAGTAACTTGGTTGTCTTCATGATCATCCAAAAAAAAAAAAAAAAGCCACCCACCCTGACCTTAGCTGTTTCCGTAGAAGTGAAAGGTAAGCTTGGATGTCTTGGTTTTCAGGCCGTTTGGGGTCTGAGTCGTTAAATATTGGTGAACGGCTGCGTTTTTCAGTTGGACTGCAGGTCTTTTGTCTTTGTCACACCTGGTGTCCTGCACCTTCACAGTCTCAGGATGTCACATCTGCCATTTTTCTACCCTTCTTTTGGTACATCTTTCCACTTGACTTCCTCTTCTGCTGGAGGCTTGAAACCCTTTGGGAAAAGTACGCGTTATTTAAGGTTCTCCTGAGATCCTGCATCCTTGCAGGCTCCGCGTCTCTGCGGTTACCCCTCTGGTCAAGCAGAGATGTCAGTCCTCTGTGGCCGCCAAGTGCTGCTCTCGCCATGGGCGGGAGGGCCCTCAGTGCCTGCAAACGCTGTTCGGCAGCACACTGCAAACAAGATCCCCCGCGAGCACCTTCACACCTGTTTGAGGGGAAGCACTGGGGCGAGCTTTGCACTAAAAGGGAGAATTCGGTCCCAGAGAAACCTTACTCCTTGCAAGCACAGCAACTGCGGTGCTTCTCCGGTCGGAGTGAGCTGTGCGCCAAGGACACTTCACCTTTCTGCCTCGAGGGGCTGACAACTCATCCGTGAGCAGACATTTCCTCCCACTGTATCTGGCAGGGCTGTGGGCCTGGCAGTAGGTTAATCACTGGCCTTCGACGCTTCCCCATTGCCTACTCCGTGCCCCAGCACATTGCCAGATGCAGAGATTTCCTAGATCAATTGTCCTGCATTAAAAAAAGAGGAAAACCAAAAACGCCAGGGACCTCTGTGTTGTGCATCCTCCCTACGTGTTATAAATACGCTCTGTGTTTCTCTTTCCAATTGACTGGGTCCCTCGCAGAGGAGCCAGCCTGGGGGCCTGTGGAGTTTTCACATCTCTAACAAAGCACTGAAGGACAGAAAAGGACAGCGGGTGCCGGATGCTGATTGTTCTGTGCCAGCGCCCTCCTTACAGCAATTATATTTCTGTTAGAAACCTCCACCTTATTTAAAGAGACATTGCCAACCGCCTCAAAGCTCCTTTTTACAAAAGACCTATAAAGCCGGTGAGATGTTTTCTTAATGACCTGAAGAAAAATACTTTAGATAAGGAGCACTGATAAAACAGATATGCCTCTCCTGTTTTGGGATCTAATGCACTGAAACTACTGCGTAAACTTTAATCAGTTGATCGGGGGTCCATTCACAGCAATCTTATTGTCTTGGTTTCTGGATGAGGGGAGTGAGACAGCCGGAGGTGAGTGATCAGCGGGTTTGTTATGGAACAGAGCTCTGGGTTCCCAGGTGATAAAGGAGGCTCTGAAATCGTCCTCCTCTATAGCATAAAGCAATAGTTAATTGTCAGCAGTAGGAGGAAATATTCCCCAGAGGCATTGCAGCATGCTACTGCCCAGGCCCTTCTGTAGGAAGTGCTCAGGAACATTTAGTGGCAGATCTGAGATCCAAAGCTTGATGGATTCCTGGTCTCGGTGGTCCAACAGGCCAGTGTGCCATCATGAAAGGCTGCTCCGGGACTGGGAGAGGGCTTTGCTGAAAAATTCCATTCACTGCGAGGACTGCAGATCATCAGGAAGCTCCTAGATGCTTCTCTGATCGAAATGCCTGTTGGCTGTCACTAATGCCATTGACTCGTTCCAGCGCAGAGACAAGTAGTTGGACTTAGCGGTTTAAAACTTGGCTGGGCCCCCTTACCAGTGGCTTTAGCCAGCTCAGGTTTGCCTTGCATGTAATTGCCATGCCCAAGTTTTGTTTCTGTGTCTCTTGGCAGGTGTGCTGTTCTTCAAGGATCGCTGACATGGTACTTAAGGTGTTCTTTCCTTCATGCTGCTCCTCAGCAGAAAGTGGCATTTTGATCGGGCGTTGGATCTCGGAACAGAACTCTGCTGTTATCCTTGCTGTGGTCCACTTCCCTTTCATTCCCGTTCAGGTGAAGCAGTATCTCAGTGAACTCCAACGGGTGACTAAGGTCAGTGTTTCTGTGCTTGGCTCATGGAACAACAGCAAACAGGAGAAAGAAGAGAGTCTGAGCGAGTTCTTGGAAGACCTTGGGACAATATTCTCCCATGAGCCCTGGATTCAGATAAGCAAAGAGGGAGACAGCAAATTCTGGAGCTGTTCTACCCTTTGGAAACGGTCTAATGACCACAGGGAAGAAGAAATCATCTTAGTGTATTATGACCAGCGCAAAGTTATGCTTTCCTGTCTGCATCCCCCTTTGGACACAGCTGCCTCCACTGACCACGAGGCAGAGGATGCTTCAAGGCTCTCTGCCATCTTTGACACCGTGGCAAAGAGCAAGATACTCTTCATGACGGACAAATACGATGATGGGCCCATCAAGCTGACCCACTGGCAGTCGGATGGTGTTGAAGCAAGTATCATCGTGGAGCTGATGAAGCAGGCCTCTGTGCCCGCGTGCATGCTGCTGACATTCCTGCTTTCGCTTATCTCTGGGGCCTGCAAGAGCAGGTAAGTGGCGTGACGTCGGAGGGAAGGGCTGCTGTCTGTGCCAGTAACACCACATGCACCAACCCAGTGTAAACCAGTGGTGTGTCAGGGTCTGTGGGCAGCAATACGCAGCGGAGCTCCTGAATGAACCTGCTGTTGGAAACAGGCTGCTGCGGAGCTGGTATTAAAGCGTGGGGAGCTCCACTGAAAACAAGGGGTTAAAGGTACCCTCCGTCCTGGTGGAGCTCTTGGACGGGTGGGGGGGCTTTCTGGGGAGGCACTGGGCTCTTCCCCATTGCACTGGGGGTAGCTCAGCCCTACTTCAGTTTTGTCACAGCTGGAATGTTGGTTTTCCAGCTATTGCATGGCTGCCAGGATGAGGCGAGGGTTTTCTTTACGGCTCAATAGCCACAACTTCCTGCTCCCTATTTGCTATGAACACCTCCATAGCTGTGAAACATCAGTTAACGGTGTGTCTGAATCCATCATCCCTCTGAGAGACACTGGTGTTGCAACTCTGGGACCTTACAGCAGGTTACAGGCAATGCTGGTCTGCGTGGCGCCTTGGTGAAATCCCTTTGTCAAAATGTTGAAACAGAATAGGATGCTTGAAATGTAACGCGTGGCAAGTACGTGTGCTGCAAAGTGCTTCTGAGCAGACTGGAAGGGCAGAAGCTTCTGCAGACTAAGTCAGATAACACGTCTGGTCAGCCAGCCTGGCGAGGTTGTGCCAGAACAGTTCAGATTCCATGCTGCAAGGGGACACTTTGATTGATCAGATTTGGGTAACAGCTACTACTGTATTCATGGATAAATCTTCTCAAGTGCAGCCTAAGGGTGTGGGGAACAGTCTATTAACAGGTTTCCAATTGTATGATGCTGTCGTGAAAAATTACAGTGAAACTCTTCATATGCAAGGGTTTGCTGAGCAGCTGGGTTACATGCTTTGGTACACGAAGGAGAAACTGTCCATTTTTAGACTACTCTGTTGGAAGACATTTAGGGTCAATCTCAAACGTGATATAATCAGGAACCACCAATACCTCCAGGGATGGCTCTGTAGATGCTGCGTATGCATTTGGCTGTTAATGGAAATGAAGGCAGAGCTTTATGGCTGGATAGAAGACTGGGAGTCAGCTCTGAAGGTCCTTTGCTCTGCGTGGATTATGTCTAACAACCAACAAGCAGGATAATCCTTTCCCATGTAGGCCCTCACTCTCAAAAGCCAGACTTGCTCACCTTGATCAGCCAGGTCAAGCGCAAGCCTCACAGGTCTCCAGAAGGCCGTATTCCAAGCATAACGTGGGAGCTCGGTCCCGTTCCTTGCAGTCTGGCAGGCTGGGCATGGATAGCTGCTGCCCGGTTTATCAGCAGCTATTCTGATTTTTCAGCTTTTCCTAAGCCCAGTGCAGGCATTTTGAGGCAGAGCAGCGGCCGGGCTAGCAGCCAGCTGTGCATAGCAGCAGGCAGAACGTAAGGCTTGCTGTGCTTAAACCTAGGTTGAGCTTGTTCTTAACCTCAGGACATAGGTGTGGGTTTCTTTCTTCTTTGTTTTATTCACCTGTAGTATCAGCATGATACTTGCTTATTTTACTGATGTTTGAAAACATCGTTCTTGGAGGAAATAGGTTAGCACCCGGCTTTCTGACAAACCTCCTGCTTGACCTTCAAAGCCATTTAGCACAGTTTGGTTCCGTTTACCACATGCTGTATGGTACAGCCTCGTTGTGCCAACGCCTACAATGCAGAGAGAGACCAAGGATGTCAAATGGACGCGTCCTGCCAGTCCCCTCCCTGTGCTGGGCCAGGCCATACCCAGCCTAAAACGGGGTCTACCGAAATCAGACCAGCTGACAGTGGAGCCATTCCCCGAGGAGATTTCCTGGGTCCCTGCTTTCACTTGAAAAGTATTGTGTGACTTAGGCTTTAACTAATTTATAGCAATTAGCTATCTGATGTATAATGTTAATGGGGCATTTTGGAGAAGCCACTGAGGTGCAAGGCTGGCTGCTCCCTTGTGCAAGGAGAAGGACCTTTGCAGGGACACTTAGTGAAAGATTCTCAGATAAGAGGTTCCCTTCTTCCCTTTGCTCGACACATTCTCCCTTCTGGGGTGTACCACAGGATTTCTTTCCCAGATCTTCGTGATGTTAAGGGATGGACAGCTTGGAAGAGCTAGAGGAAAAGATCTCTGATGTCCGCGCACGCTTCAGGGGCTGGGGCTTGTTTGGATATGCCACTGCTGTGTATTTGTGCTGGGGAAGCAGGGCAATAGCGGTAGAAGTCTCAGAACGCGAGCACCAGCCCTGATCCATGCTTATCAAACGTTCTCTCGTCTCACGTTAAGGCACTTCTTCAGCACCACCTTGTGCCGAGGGGTGCCCATTGCAACTCAGTCTTCGGAGGGACTTGGCTGCAGAATCCCCATTGCCGCTGACGGTCCCTCGTGTGCTGTTTGGAAGGTCAGGATGATTTACTAGCGGGGCAGTAAATTCGGTGTGCTCTGGCTTGCTTGTTTGTTTTTAGCAGTCCATTTACTTGCCTCTTACTGACACTGTCCTCTGGTTCCTCATCCAGAAGGGAGGCGTTGTTCCTGCAGCTCCTAGCAAAGAGCAAAAAGACAGCTGGGGGTTCTGGAGCGTTAGCATTTGCATGTGATCTGGGTTCAGAAGGATTGTTTTTCATCTGATATCTGAAAAAATACTTGGAAAAAAAATTTGAATTGGAAAATCGAGTTTTACTCATGCAGGCTCTGTTAATTTATTGCTAAAATTCCTTATATGTGGAAGTATCCCAAAGATCTCCTGCTGTTTAAATAATGCAAAGATACGTCATTCTTGTTTTTTTTTATGAATTTGATGGGTTTTCCATCGCGCTGGTAAAAATCATTCCACATACTGTGTGATAAACAGGTGGCAGCATCTATGGCGATGCAGAGTCGGTATGCGTTGGGTAGGAGACAACGCGAGAAATATTTTTGGCTTTCTTCACCCGTACTCTTACAGATGGGAGTTTCCAGAGCACATCTTGCAACTATTATATCAAGCTCCTTGCAGCGTGTTTGTATTTTGGTTTAAATAAACGTGTACGTACTTGCCAAAGAAAGTATATGAGTGGAATAGAGGTTGGCTCACTTAAGTGGAAGGAGTGAGAGAGTCGGCCACAGTACAGAGAAGCAGAGACCCCTGATGCATCCCTTCCGACACGTGGGGCAGCATTGTGGCCTGTCCTGCTCGAGCAGTCGTGGCGTGCTCGTAGGGACGAAGCTGCTTTGGGGATCTGTCTCACCCATGCGAGATGTTCCCCAGGCAGGAGAGCAGCAGCGTGCCCTTCCCTTTGGCAGAGGACAGCGGCGGTGGCACATCTGAGAGCTGCTGCAAGCTCGGGAGCCGTGGAGCGGCATGGGGCCCCGAGGCATCGCTTGCCACCTGGCTCAGGCTGGTCTGGCAGCTGCTGTTTTGACCAGTGGTTTTTCACCGTCGGCCTTCTGGGCATAACTGCACGGGCAGAGCATGTCCCCCTTCCCCCTGTTTGCATTTCAAGTGCGATCGTCTGCTTTAGCAAGGGTTTTCCAGGAGAGAACTTGGAGCCGCTGGGCTAGGATATAATTGGAGGAGAAGCCTCACCGGCACCTGTGCCTTGGCGAATCTGCAAACCCAGGTCTGTGAGATGGGGGGGCAGTGCCCACCTCCCCGGCACACGTCAGGTATCACCTCCTGGCAAGTCAGCTGAATAGCAGCGCGCTGTCGTCTCCAAGGTGGGAGGCTGCGGCGCAGAGCTGAGTAACTCGGAGGCCTCGAGTTAAGGAGAATGATTCACAGCACACTGTGTGTATTGCAGAACCGAGCTGTCTGAAATTTGGGGGGAAGGGGACGTCAGGACTCTCTCGAACTGACAGACCGTGCCTGAAGTCTGGTCGAAAGGGCTCGGAAGGGTGGGGGGAGGGAGTGGATAGCAGCCCCAGGGAACCAAGCAGGGTTTTGAACCAGCCATACTGTCGTGATTCGTGAAGAACGCGTAAACAGCAGCCAGAGCCTTGGTCTGCCCGTCCTGCGTCCAGTCCTGATGACACTCTGCTGCTAAATGCAGGCTAAATTCCTACTGATGCAGGCTGGGGAAGGCATGTGCACTTTCATGGACGTCTCCAGGCCGTGCTCACTAGCGATCCAAACAGCTGTACAGTTTCAAGAGCGAAGCAGGATACTGGGAATCCTTTTAGCATTCGGAATGAATGTAAACTGAAGGAACGTGCCAAAGCAATAAAAGCGAGTAGGTGAAAGAAACAACTAAGAGTGGATATTGATTCCTGGACCTTTAATGAGTGAAACAACTGTTGTGGACAGGGAAGAAGCGACCCCAATTATGTGCACATCAGAATTTATTCCCCACAACAACCACGGTACTTTGTGTCACTGCACGGCTATTAAGCATTCTTTGACAAACCTGCATCCAGTGGTGTCATTTTGGACTACACAAATGACAATTGTTCCTTCTTTTGTATGTTGTGTGGTAATAAAAGTAACTCCCAGAGATAATTGAGCATCATTTAATATTTTTCTTCTGAGTCATTAAAAAATAAAACAAAACATGTGACTATTCCCTCCCCTACAAGCTTAAAGTGGGTGCTGACATTCAGTGTTTAATTAGGTTTCCAAATTTTGTTATCTGCATAGTGCTGGTCAACCTTGCCAAGGGGGTGGAGAGAAGATAGGACTGAAGACCCTGAGAAGGGCATTGGAAAGTAATAAAGAAATAGAAAAGAGGGGGAAAAAGGGACAAACTGTAGCTGTCTGTTATACCAAGCTCACTGTAGATAGACTTGTGGTTTTACTAATCACGCTGGGGTCTGTGAAGCAGTTGTGCTGTGTTGTGTTGTTGCAGTATGTACAGAACTGCCTTGATTCCAGACTCTTGAAAACCTGGAGCAGTATCCTGTCCAGTATCTTGAAAACCTGAGCAGTAAACCTGCTGTATCCCAGAGCCCAGGGTGGGGTCAGTAACACGTTCTGCCTTCCAAGGAAGAGCAAGGCACGTGGTTCTACAGAATGGAAATGAGAGGTTGGGTTGTCTGCTTTAAATGTCTTGGTCTGGGAAAGGTTGCTTTAATTCTGTTAACCTTTAAGAGAGCAGTGAATATGTAATATTCTTTAAAGATAATGTGTTGATGCTGCTTCTGGTTACATAACCTTGGCTTTACACTGAATGTTTTCCATGGAGTTTGTACAAGCAATATGCAGCCTGCTATACGGCAGAAGCAAAAGAGGAGGTTCCCGTTGTGTTTCTGCAGGATGCTGAAGTTTTGGCCTTTGTCTTTCTTGTGGAGCAAACTCTCAACTTGTGAGCAGCTGGCACATCGCCTGCAGCACCTCCAGGTCATCAGCAGCAACAAGAAGGCCCAAAACCAGACCCAGCTAATGAGGTATGGAGTACCCATAAAGGCATGCCTGTCTTTGCTCTAGCCCTGTCTCCTCTGGGGAACCCAAACCATGGATCCTTTGCCTGCTGCAGGGGTCTGCAGCTGGCCTGGCTGACACGACAACACTGTGGGGTCCTCATTGCACCACGTTGTGTTGCCTTGCTTGGTCTACTCTCTGCTAGTTTGCAGATTTCTGCCTTGTGCTCTGTTTTATACCACTTACACCTTTTGCCAGATGTATGTATGCCTTCTTCCCTAGCTTGGGAAAGACGACTGGGATATTGCCCCCAAAAAGTTTGTACTGCACCTACATGCAGTGCTATCAGTACTCCCACAAGCTCACTGCTTTCACGTATGTTGCCAAGGTTAACCAAAACCTGCAATCAGTATTCAGTGGCACTTTCCAAAAGAGCTGAAAGGTTTACATGCTGCCCTCTTTCACCCACTTTTACATACAGTAACTGGAGACCAGAGACTCCAACAGCAGTAACACAGTCAGTGTAACAGGAAAGGCAAACGTGCAGCACAGGGAGTGGGACAGGGAGAGGCGGGGATCTGAGACAGGTAATGCTGAATGTCCTGTGGGCATTACACAGCGAGTCTTGTGCTGTGTAGTTCCCTGATCCTGCAGGAACAGACTCCCAGGGAATGCTTAAAATGGATGAGTAGATTTGAAGGCCAAAAGTAACTGTGATCATTTAATCTGGTTTCCCGAATAACTCATGTCATGGAATTCCATTCAGAAACTCTAGCAGTGACGGGCAGTTTGGTAGCCCTTCTGGATGTTTATGAACCCAGGAACACAGTTTATTACATTGACTAGTGGTTCACCTACCACTAGAGGTGGTACCCCTTAGAAAGCTAATCTCAACATGGATGCTCCAAGTGACGGTGCCCTTAGTGCTGCTAAATTCCCGCTGAGTATGCACATAGGCTTTGTTTAACGTTATTTTTCTTCGTAGCTTTAACCCCGCTTTTCGCTCCCCTTATTTACAAAAGGTTTCATGGTGTGGCAGGCTCTGAGACAGTTGGTGTTTGGTCCCAGAAGTAGCAGCACATCGGTGAAAGTCAAAAGCACTCTGCACCATGTTTCTTTAGTAAATTGTCCCAGTGTTCCTGAGACATTAAAGATGCTATGTGAGTGAAGCCAACAACTGTCACTGAAACTTGAAGTGCAGTCCTTTCTTCTGCTCTAACGTTGTTTCTTTTTATCGTGCATGCAGGAAAGCCAACATCTTTGTCTCTCTGCTGATTGATGTGGCTCTGGGAATACTGCTGATGTCCTGGCTGTACAGAAAGAACCGGATCGGTCACCTCGCTGACACTCTCATCCCTGTGGCTGATGTAAGTCTGGTCAGAGCCATTCCTCTTTCAGCTTCTGCGGGTACTGACCAGCTCTTGATGCCTGAAGTGCCTGTAAGGAGGCAATGCCTTAGACATGAGGATTTCAGAGAGAGTCCTGTCTGAAGTCATGCAAATTAGGTCTCCGCAAGAACACTGAGATCTTCAAATCAAGCCTCCTGGGGCTGTTCCAAAGGAACACAGCTCTGGCTTGAGTGTGCAGTAAATAGTAATTAGATACTTACTCGAGGATTGTTCCAGCTCCCGAAGTAACAATTATGGCTTGGGCAGAGCCCTGCCGCTGCAGGTTGGAGTGGTTATCAAGTTCACAGAAGTATCGTCAAGTTGTTGCTTTATGGGGCACTTGGGAAAAAAAAAAGCTGTAACTTGGGTCAAATCTGATAAACTGCTGAAAAGTCAAACTTAAGCATGCAGCTGTGCTTGTGAAGAGGAAGTTCATGGGGAAATCCAAAGGTAGTAGCCAGTCAGGATGCAAACACCTGAAATCCTAAGAACTCTGGTGTGCAGATGGTAAACTAGGAAAACTTACTGTGTCCTGTGCTTTTCTCAAACAACTCCTCTTGCCCACTGAGATCCCTCAGCATCAGCATAAATTCATGAAGAACAAGTATGACTCATACTGCCCTGCTTTTCTGGTGGCTCATTCTAAGTGCCTCACTCCAATGTATCTGCGTAGTGGCAGAAAGGAACATATAATGCACTTTGGAGGCTGGAGGCCAGACCATTAATCTAAAGTTAGCTCTGGTTTTAGAGCTTCTGTGTCTTGGGAATACATGTGCAGCCAACGTTGAGCATTGTCATGCAGCTGCACAACCTAATCCTTTCTCTGCTCGCTTTTCTTTCATTTCTGGGACAGAAAATGAATCTTTCCATTGGTTTCTTTCTGGGAGCTGGAAGACACCCTCTCATCACTCTTTTTTGGTTTCATGGTTGGGAGGAATTTTATTCTGATTAGAGAATTCCAGCAGCAATTTGTTTTTTACTGATCCTGTCTTTCTTGGGAAGAGATCATCATTCCCTTGACAATGATCTGCTTGGTCCATGTCTAACATTTTCATTGTCACAAGCCATATGTCTCTGATCATTCTTGTACATGCTGTGCTTTCAGAAAATGTGTATGGAGTGTGTATGGAGATCCAGCATAGCTGTGAATCATTATTATTGCTATTTTTGTTATTTTTCATAGTCAGGCTTAAGGACTGCATGTTTTAAGGATTGCTGCAGACATTATTCAGAAGCAATGTTGGGATAGGAAGCACTACATTTCTTCTGCAATACATTTACTCCTGTAGCATTTGAGCTAAAAACTAAGAATCGATTTGTAAGTCTTATTCCCTTGCTGACATTTCAGCTGGAAAAGTTTAAGTTCTCTAAAGCTCACTCCGTGGGATTATCCTAAGTGTCCAACTCTCAAAAATCTGATTTCTTAACAAGTCTGTAAGGAAATGGCTTTTGGCTGTGTTCCCGATTGCGCAGGTGGCTCCAGGAGGGGTTCCATCTGCCCGGTGTCTTTGGCAGATGGACGCTCTCTGAGCTCAAGGTGTGTCTGATCCCAGCACCTGTCCTGGACAGCCTCGCTTGTGTGAGTTGCTCATTCATTCCTCTTTCAAAAAATTAGCTCATCTGTCACTCCGCTTTCATATCGAAGTGCCAGTTTTTTGCATCGCGTCTCCTACGTGTGCTGGCTTCATTACCTCAGTGTCACTAAGAGCTGTTTGCTTCCTTTTCTGCAAGTGTAAGCTTCCCCTTGCAGGGGTGGCCTGCTCGTCAGTCTGTGCCTTTCTTCTCCGCAGTATCACCTAGCTTATCAGTTCAGGCCACTTATAACTCCTCTGACCTTCCAGCTGCACTTTCTTCTTTGAAGCATATTAGATTGTGGACGTAAAATCATTTGGAGTCCTTTTACTGCCTTTGGTAGACATCGATTTATGTACATTATGTGCAGGCCTTAAAAAATGCAGTTTTGAGTGATCCCAAAATATACCAATGACTTCAGCATGTGGTGTGCAAGCCAGCACCACTTCTTTTCCAGTATGACAGCAAAATCTCCCCTTAGCCATTCAACAGTAGGTTTCCACTTTGCTGCTGAGTGTCCATCTGGTACACATTATTCCCATCACTTGGGCTTTCTCAAGTGCTTGTGTTGCCAAATTCAGTAATGCAAACTTTCCCCTGTGCAGAATGAGTTACTAGCAAAAAGAGCCTTCCCTAAAGCTCCTTGCTACTCTGCTTTTGATGTGCCCCAGATCTGACGATGGCGTTGACCTTCTTACATCTCTGCATCTGCTAGTAAACAGAACATTATATATATTTTAATAATCTTATCATAATATGTATATATGTACAACCTTATCGTAACTTATGGATTTGATCGATTTTAACATCGGCAGATTTTAGCTGTCTGGGGGCTGGAAGCAGTGCTTTTTTTTTTTTTTTTTTTCCTAGTAAACATCCCTCTGGAAAAAAGCAGGTGCAGGTAGATTATTTTGACTCTCAACAATTGCCAGGGTCACAAGCTCAGCCTGCTGACGTGAGGATCAAGCCGTGTTCCGTAGCCATCATTCGTCATCCCCTGATATAATGGTTCTCAAATCAGCACTTAGCTAGCAATTGTTGATGATGCACAAGACATCATTGACTGCAGCTCCCACTTTCACAGCTTGATGAGCTGTGCTGTGCTGACTGTAATAACAAGTTGCCTTTGTCAGTAAATGAAGCAGATGTGATTCAGACACCTAGGGAGTGACTGGGGAGTAGCTGTATGCAACACGAAGGACTGATTTTGGAGCAGGCTTTCAAAAACAAGAATGGAAAATGTGAATAATCTGCTCTCTGTAGGTGCCCTTACAGCTCCTACCCTCCTCCTTCCTCTTGCTCCCACCAGGCTTCCCAACAGCAGTCCTTGTTTTTGCCTTCCACAACAATATCCAATTCAAAGTGCTACATTTTTTTTTCTGTTTTGAGATGAAGAACTGCTTACAAACCCTCTTTTTAATTTTTTGCTCTTTCACCTCTTGCATCCTGGCTGTGTTCTCTTTTCCTTAGGCTGTAATATATTTGAAAGAAATATTTGTCATAGATCATGCCTCCAAAAACATGACTGTAGCTTAGAGATAATTGGATATAAGTTCCTATTCACTTAAGTTTTCTAATATATCAACAAAGCTAGTAGAGAGGACACTGCCTGGAAAATATTCTTAGGTGTTACCTTATAAAATCACAGGTAGGTGCCTGGCAGGGAGGGCTTTGGCTCTGCTTTCAGTGCCTTGTGCTAGGTGCTTCACTCAGTTTGCACTGCACTTCCCAGTGTCCACGGTGCCCGCCCTCAGTGGGCTGTGTGTCTTTCTCCATGGTTGTCACAGCACCACTAGACACATGGAGACAAGCAAGAAGAACACGGCTGTTACGAAAATATTTCCAGTCTAAAATATTGCCAGCCGTTAGCTTTAGTCTCCGGTTTGGTGATGTCCTTACACCCCTTTATGAAACCACTTCCTTGTAATTCACTGTGTCTTATTTATTAATACTGGTCACATTCAGTATGCACGACTGCAACAAGAGGATCAGACTCCCAGTCACCTTTTACGATTCTGCTTGCTATTGATCAGTCCTAAAATATCTGGCTGCAAAACAACTTGCAAGGTTATGCCTCAGGCCTATGTTTTGAAATGCTTTGCCCAGCTAAATAGCAGCAAGCTAGGGCACCTTCCCAGGGTTACGAGCCCCTGTCAGAATTTAGTGGCACCGCTGGAACTGGAAGCCTTCAGAAGAAGTCAGTGCTGGAAAACAGCCTTGCTGAAGGACTGCTTTCAAGCATTTAAATATTTCATTGAAATCCCCAAATGCTTTTTCCAAGTTATAAATCCAACACTTTAAATATTAAAACCAGTCTATTTATACAGTAGCTAAAAGTTCTCAGCGATGGAGGTAAGATCTGTGGGTTCAAATCAGTTCTGACTTAATAGCAAGATATTTTAAGGGACATTGAGACAGAGGGTAAATGAAGGAAGTAAAAAGGCAATCTTGTTCAGGGGATTTTTGGATAAAGTGAAGATGGAGCTCTGAATTTTGCCACTACACTAAAAGTAAATGCTTACAAATCCACTTTGCAATGATCCAGTTGGTCAATGAAATGTAATCAGTTATTGGAAAACATTTCCTCTTAGGGAAACTTTCCCTACAAATGATGGGGAAATTAGGCTATAGCACATCAGCTTCAGATAGCATGTCTTGACTCTTATGCACATGCACAATTGAGATTTTTAGAGGCGGAAGGCCTTTACTCACAATCTCTGTTCACGTGGGACAGTGGGTGAGGTCACTTCTTCCAGGTATGTTCCCCACCTGTTTGCTGGAGGTTACCACTCAGCTACCTCAATTCACAGCCTGGGAAATGAACCTCACCGTTGATTTCAGCTTATGTGAGAAGCTGAGGTGCACGCTGCTGAGGAGCAGAGCCCCACCATCTTCTGCCCTGCCTACTGCAGTCAAAGCAGTGTGGTGTAGAGAGAAAATCAGTAAATAATTTGGGATTAAATCACCAGAAATTGAGAGTCGAAGCCCTCTGAGATTTGGAAACAAACTCCATCAGCTTTGTTCTCAATGATTCAGAAGGCTTCTTTTTTACTGGGATGCCATGGGTATCTCTCTCTGAAGCAGGCAAGTCAGACAAGACAGTGGTAGGCTAGATCAGTGCCCTACACCATGGCTGATCTTGCCTAGCTTACCACAGAGTAGAAAGAAAGCTTGTTTGTATATGAAGCATGTTTATATAATTGTGTCTCCTAGCCTGCCGTAAACTCATACAGGTTATTTCATTGTAAAATTTTCCTGTTTTGTCCATGAGCACACAGCCATCCTGCCCCGTTACAGATCCTGTCTGCTTTCCCCATACTTAGATTGCTCCCTCAGTTCTGACTTTTCACTTTTCTGTCCAATTAAATTGGTTTGTGCACCAGCATTTGCCATCTATTTCAAGAATACTTATTACACCAAGAAATCAGACTACCAGTCTACCAGACACATCCATGAACGAACCCTAGGTTCATGTTCCTAGCAGAAACCACTTAAGCAGTTTAGCTCTCTCTGCTGTTACATTTAGGTTCAGTGAAGAGTCATTTTCCAATAAAGGTGTGTTTCTGAGTTAACTAGTTTTCTCTAGTCCTTTGAATTTTTCTCTCCATTGCTTTGAAGGGTGTGGTGATAGTTTTTTGGGGGTAAGATGTTCTGTACACTGGACTTGTTTGATGTGGTAGGAATCTATCTCAGGCTGCTTACGTGTTTGCTTCCCTGTGTTTGTAGCATGTAGCTGAAGAGCTCCAGGACCTGCTCCAGTGGCTAATGGGAGCACCAGCTGGACTGAAAATGAACCGAGCTTTGGATCAGGTGTTGGGCCGTTTCTTCCTTTACCACATCCATCTTTGGATTAGTAAGTGCAGTTGTTTAACTTTTCGGCCTCCCTTTTCATCTCTTCCCTCCCAAGTGCTTAGTGTTTGCCTAGAGGTGAATAATGAATCAAAATGCACTACTGCAAGTACAGACTCGTCTGTGAGTCTTCCTGCTGTGGGAACTCAAGCCAAAGTTGGATTCCCACACAAGGAAGTCATGCATATTAAATAAGGTGCTTGTCCTGGTGCTTTGCAAGAAGTGCAAGTCACTATGGATCTTGATTTCTTGGTGCCATAAGTGGTGTGTGTCCAAGGGAAGGTTTTAGGTCTTATGTAGGCATTGCCCTGTAAGAGGCAGTTGATAGGATAGGGTAGTTTGCTCTTGGAATGCAAACACAAGCCCTGCCCTGCTACTGACTTCAATTTAGTGCAGTTTTTTACAGCTTTTCTGTGTGTATTCCCTCCTTGAAATACCACACCGCTGTTATCCTTAGTAAGTGTCTTGATAAAGGAAAATAGTCACGATGGGAATGAACTCCTTAGTTATTATACTGACGTTGGCTACTTGACATTCAAGTAAGTGACTTTACTCCGCTTCAGTGATGAATGATGCTGTGTGTCTCTAGACTGTTTTATTTTACAAAATTCATTTGGGATGGTTTCTGTGGGAATAAGAAGAAAAGAGAGATCACTTCAGTAAAGCTTGACATGTGCGGTTAAAAATGTAATTAGGAACCTGGACACAAATCTAAAAAAGTAAGCTCTGTGTGGAGCAAGGTGACTGTTCTGTTCAAGCTGAGCACATCCTCGCCTTCCTCACAGAGCTGCCACACCTGAACACAAGCCTAGGGGAAAAGAGAGCTCTCCTAAGCAGAAGATGGCCATCTAAAGGAACTTTCCAGTTTCACTTCATATTTTTGTGGCTATGATTTCTGGAGCAATGTTTGAACAGAGGGGAGAAAAAAGACAGGGAGAAAATCAGTCCTTTCAGACTGTCATCAGTAAGATGTATCAGTCAAATACTGACACTGCCACATCCACTAGGCTACATTCACCTGATGTCCCCATTCATCGAGATGATCCTCTGGTATGTCGGTCTGTCGGCTTGTCTGGGCCTGACTGTGGCTCTCTGCATCCTCTCTGACATCATTGCACTTCTGACCTTCCACATCTACTGCTTCTATGTCTATGGAGCAAGGTGAGTTGATCTCACTGGGTTGTGTGTTGGGTATGTTTGCGGAGAATGTCTGATGGACATTCAGGGCCTATCGTTATTTTGTGGAGCACTGCACCTGACAGCTGTCTGCTGTGGCAGCTGTTGATTACTGATGGAGTCAAAGCCTCTTGCTAAAACCAGATGGACACTCAATATACAGAAAGCATTAGCAAAAAGCAGGTATTGGGGATACCTGGGGCCTCACCAAAGAATCCACAAAACCTAAACCTTGATATATCAAATCTGTGAGACAATGAATCATCTGATCCCAGGCCCAGGTATGATACTAGGTACATTCAATCCTGTCATAGTTCTCTTGCATTCACAGTTTAAGACAGCAATTAACCTATTGCTTTCTTTTATGCATGCAGAAATGATAGTCACAGCAGTGCAAGCAATCTATCTTTCAGTTCTCGTTTTATTCTTAAATATTTACTTATTGTGGTAGTGACCTGGAAAAATAAAACTGTGACAGGTAGAGGGCAAGTTCACCCTATCCCTTTGATTCAATAATACTCTTCAGTGGCACCCTACTCAGTGTTTTTTCAGGGAACTAGAGGAGAGGAGAAAGGGGAGTGCTTGTTCTTCCGGAGAAACCCAGAAGTCCCTGTCTCCGCCTGGCTTCAGGGATTGTTCTCTGGATTATGGAGCCCAGATGGCAGCTTTGGGGTTACAGCAGGACTGTGACACCATCCTGGTGACATTGTCTGGACCTACTGGAGGGCCTCACTGCCTGGGAGCTAGGCAGAGGCTCTAGGGGAGCGTGTGGCTTTGGGGCACCTCCTGTGCTGGGCACGTTGGGGTTACTGTACAAACAGTGGCTGCTGACATGCTCTGTTCCTGCCCTCCGTTAACAAGTGCTGCAGCAAGGCATCACATAGACCACTGGAGAATAGCTGCTCTTGCCAAGGAGACAAGATACAAGGTAATGAATAATGGAACCTTTGGCTTATAAAGTACAGAACTGCTGTTGTTCCTCCCCAGGCTCTGAGCAGAGGGCTTCACATTGCAAACAACAGAAATAGAAGCACTTAGTTACATGTAGTTTAGGGATATAAATTGGTTCTGAGTGTATGGCTTATACCCGAAATCAGTAATGTCAGTAAAGCAGAGTTTCTTCCCAACACCTCTAGTTCACTATAATTTCTGTTTTGGGCTGTGAAAAGTGGCCTTGGTCCCTTCCAATTGTGAGTGGAAACAGGAAAAGCATTTTCTCTGCTGATTGCTTTCCCGTTGTGAGCTGCAGGGAGCCCGTCTACCAGCCTGGGCTGTCTGTTAGAAGTGTAGAGCAGCTGTATGTTACCTTGCTGCTGTCACCAAACTGTCCCTGCTGTGCTTGGTGTCCCCATGGAGTCAGGAGCAGGTACCAGTCACCCACACCAGCACAACCACTGCAGCCCCTTCATGCAGCTGGTGGAACAAATGCTGGCTCAGGTGCTGCTGAAGTCTGAGCTCCACCTCTGAAACAAACCCTGCAGTGAAACGAGAGTGGGCATGTGTGTACAGGCAGCAGCAAAGGTAGAGCAGGTCCATCAGGTCCACACGCCTGGTGCCGTGCTGGGGTACGTGGGTGAGTGGGCAGCCTGCATCCCAGGCGTGTCGGGTGTGCGCCAGCAAGCTGGAGGAGTCCTCCCGGGCACCCTCTGGCCCTGAGATGAGAGCACTGAGCTGTGCCTGCCAGCCTGGGCACCCTGCCAGTTCCTTGAAGCAGTTGGTGTTCCTCAAACCAGATTCCTCGCTGGGGTAAGACTCCTCACCACTGCTTTCACAACACTGTCTTGAAGGCTAAGCAGCCTCCGCACTTGAAGTAGGCTGGTTAACCGGTCTGGCTGCTGAAGCTCAGGCTCTGGTCTGCCCCACAGGTTGGCTCTGTCCCCCTTCCTTACACTCCTGTATGTCAGACACTGCTGCCCAGGGTTCTTTGTGACCCTTCTCCCTTCCAGGGGCTCTTTCTTCCTCTGCGTTGTTCTGTAGATGTCTCTGTTTCCCACCTCTTACCACCCCAAGCATCTCTCACCATTGCCGTTCTCCTTGGAGAGCTGTGAGTGGCGCAGCACTGAGTGAAACAGCTTGAAAGGATGCGGCAGGGGTGCCACCAGCCGTTCAGTAGATCTCTTCCCACTCTTGTGGATGAAGGTGCAAAGGCTCCAGTCCTCTCCCTTGCCTCTCTGCTGCAAAGGCAAAATTGAATTGTACCGATGCAAGTGTGAAGGATAAGAATTGGCCTTGGGAGGGGTGTCAGGTGAGAGCAAAGGGCAGGTCTGAACCCTACAGACTGAGGTGTGCACGGGGCAATAAGCTTGCTGCTCCTCCTGCTGCAGGGAGGGCGGTGGCGTGGGGCTGCCGGTGGCTGCTGCTTGTAGTGGCCACCCTCCTGCAGCACTCGCCGCTGCACATACGCTGACCTCTTCCCCAGGAGCAGAGATCAAGAGACTTGCCATAGGCACCGGGCATGGCGAGGGGGTTGCCCTCCAGCGGTCCGGAGCTGCCTGCAGCAGCCCAGCGGCCTGCCTTGCCCGTGCCAGGGCCGGCCCCAGGACAGCTGAGCGAGCAGTTAGCATTTTATCTGAGTCTTCCCCGGGTCGATTTCTCCTGCCGCTCCGAGCTGTGTGGTACAGTGAGTGGGCGCAGGGGTGTAGTGATGACAGCTGTTTTCTGAGGCAGCTCGGGAACTCGCAGCTCTAACGCGCGACGTCTTCTCTTTGCCCAGGCTCTACTGCCTGAAGATTTACGGCCTGTCATCTCTCTGGCGCTTGTTCCGTGGGAAGAAGTGGAACGTCCTCCGGCAGCGGGTGGATTCCTGCTCCTATGACTTGGACCAGGTAGTGCTGCAGCACCAGGGGCTTGCTGCCGGGCACCGCCTGCAGGCAATGCGATCCTGCTCTGCTTTGGGTAATACTGAGAGGGAGGCCACAGGAGGCTCCGTGGTGCCAAAAAGGAGCACACTGTGCAGCACTGCATCCTCTTCAAACAAACCCTGGGCCCTGCAGCACCCCTGCACTCCGCGCGCTCCGGAGGTTTGTCTGGCAGGCGCTGAGCGCCCTGGTGAGCTTCGCTGGGTGCTGCAGATTCTCGTGGCTCTTGGAGCACAGGATTGGGTACGGGGAAGGAGGCAAGTTAAGAAGTGGTGCCCAGCAGTGTTGCCGTAGGAACAGACTTGCCAGCGTTTCTATTAAAAGGCCCCGTTTCATTCACACTGTGCTGGATCCTGGCCCACACGTTCTCGCTCAAATAGCAGAGGCAGTTTTTTTTGTTGAACACTGTAATCTCTATTGAAATTCTGAAACGCCATATGAAGGTTCAGCAGAGCCTGTCTGTGCCACACCTGCTGTTGCAAACATCACTAAAATAATAAAATAATATCTGGTAACTTCCAGGGCCGGTGCCTCTCTCTGTTGCAACAGATAAGCTTGAGCTTCTGGCACTGCAGTGGGGGACCTAATTTTCTTTTCTTTGGTGGAAGAAAAGTAACAGCCTCTGTGTCAGGCTGACTGTTTACGTCAGGGTTCTGCCCTGTGTGCTTTGAGGAGAATTGGTTTGGCACTTCAGGCTTCATCCTGCTGCTCCAGAGACCAGTGGGAATTCTGTCATTGGCCTGGGTAGGACGAGACACTCAAAGCTGACCTGAAAAGACTTCTGGAGATGCTAAGCAACTGCAGTGCAATGACAGAGGAGGCGAGAAGCAACTGCTGTGAAGAGGATGGGTTGGACTGCGATCTATTTCTGGTTACATGCATAAAGCTGGGATGTTGATCCACCTCTGTGACAGGAGTGACTGGGTTATTTTCTTTCATAACATGCCGTGGCCATGTTCCCTTCCTGCAGTAAAGGCAGTGCCCTGTGTTCCTGTGTCCTCTCTGTTCTGGAAGCTGTGACTAAGAACTGAAGAGTCAGATCTTTATTTGTCATAAATTCATATTTCTCCACTGATTCTAGCTGGAATTAATTAGACTTAAGCCAGCTGGGCCAGCCCAAAATGGAAATATCTTGTTCTGTGGGCAGTGGAGCTAATGACACCTGCTTTCCTATGGATTTTTCTCCTTTATGTCTAAATATTGCAACCCCCACTCAGTAACTCTTATTGCTCTCTCAGAATTTCCCACTGAGCAGGATACTGAAGTCCTGTGGCTGCTGTGGAGCTGCAAACACGCAGACTGGCCAGCCAGCTGCTGCCTGTGGGAATGGTTATCTACCCAGCTCTCCTGAAACGAGGAGGAACACAAATACTTCTCAAACTTCTATAACGTTCCCTACCCTTCCACCTTTTTCTGGTAAAAACTGACTGATGGCTTTAAAACTTAAAGGGGTAGAGGACAGGCAAACAGCGTGATCATATAAGCCCTGTTTCCTAAGGAAGCCAGACTAAAATAGGAAATATTGGGCATTGTCTATAAAGGAAAAGTGCTGTCAGGATCCAGCTTGTTTGTCTTTCCAAATGTAGTCATAGAGAAGATAGCTTCAAAAAAGGCCTAAAAAGAGAAGTAATACTGAATATATTCAAGGTAACAGAATTATTCAAATAGGGAATAAAAATAAGTTAAGGATCTTGCAAACTGTCATTGGTTCACCATTTCCTATTTTTATTTTATTTTGCCATTGCTTTACTAATGATTGTTTGTGTTTCTTTTTTCCCCCAGTTATTTATTGGCACATTGCTATTTACAATCCTGCTGTTCCTCCTGCCTACAACTGCACTGTATTATTTGGTGTTTACCCTGGTAAGATTTAATCCCTTAAGATAATGGTATTGTGTCTTCTGAGATTTTTTTTTCTTTTTTTTTTAATGTTTCCTTGTCATTTACTGTCATCCACAAAGAGAATTCAAGATTTATCTGAGTGTTCAGGAAGGATTCTCACACAACCCATGTAGGCCAAGCAAGTGGAATTCAGGATACGTGTCTGTATTTCTCCACAGGGAATTCCCAGCAAATCCAGGTCAGCAGGACATGCTGTTCCCCCGCCTTCTTTCACTCAGAAGTTATTTTTAATCTTTCCGTGCCATGTCTGGGGTGACGACCCCTCTAGTTTGATCCAGAACAACTTCTTCAAGAAGTTAACCTTCCATGTTAAATGCTGTCAGCCAGGCTTTGCTTGGAGGATTGGACTTCCTTATTTTTCTTTTCTTCCCCCAATACATCCAGTCCTATCTGCAGCCTGCCTGAAGCAAAATTTTCCACAGACAGAGGCCTTCGCATGATTTCAACATCTTTTATGAGCCCTCTCTTCTCAGATGAGCTTGACAGCAAAAATAAATGCTGTCTGACAAAAGGAGGTGCTTTAGTCAGGGGACACAAAGCACTAAGCAGAAAGCTCATTTTTGACTGCTTTGCTTTTGCTTAAATGCTCTACATGGGGTTTCTTCGAGCAGAAATAAGCTACTTCAGCTCATTGCTGGAGAGTGGGAAATTTGCATTCACTGATGAAGTTCACTAGAAATGGAAGCCTGAATTCTCCCTCTTGGGCTATGACAGTTGGAAATTGAGATGGTCAAGGAACATCATGCAGGGGCTGGATGCCCAGCCTGTCTAGATATCAAACCCACCCTGGGATGCTTTAGCTTACCCACAATGTCAGATTGTAGATCAACTCATGGGTTTTCAAGGGTTACATCTCCTGTTTCTCTGAGATTTGCTTATTACACTTTTTCTCTGTAGCTCCGTTTGCTGGTGGTGATTGTGCAAGGCCTGATACACTTGCTAGTTGATCTGGTTGACTCTCTGCCTCTGTATTCAATCATCCTTCGGCTCTGCAGATCCTACAGGCTTGCAGGTAAGTCCTTCAGCACCAGATATGCAAAAGGTCACGGATTTTGCATTATGCATTTCATTTTGATGCAATAGATAGCTTCTAAATAGAAAGATGCAGAGGGCTGGGAAAGAACCCAAGGCATAAGTCATTCCATTGTCCATACTGTTAAATAGTTCCTGCAAGAGCAAGATGAGGATGTCAGTGGAAAAACATTTGATGCTGAATCAGAATCACCAGCACCATAAAGCCTGTGATAACTAAAAGTGACGCCCAAGCAAACACCATTTAAATCAGTTTTTTGTGTTTGTTTGTTTTTTAATTCCAATTCTAGTGTACTGGGCCAGGTAAAACACCTGAGAGTTAAACAAGCTGTTAACCTTGTGTGTTTTGGTTGTGAAACAAAATGCAAAAATACTTGGGAAATCTGTTCTTGAAGTGAGCTGGATTGACAGAGAATGTGAATCACTGGAGCTCCAGTTCTCGGCTGACTTTACAAATTGAAGTCCTGAACTGAGATGTTTGGTTCAATTTCAGAGGTCTGGGGAGGTTTCAGACAATCATTCCCTTTTTGAGATTAACCTATCACCATTTTTAAACTATTTATCATGTCTCGCCTTTTGACAACAAGCCATGGTTAGTATCAGAGTAAAGGATCATTTTGAAATGGACTTCACTGTCAGTAGATATAACTATATCTACTATATAACCAGTAAAAATCAAGCCAGTCTAAATCATTATCTTCCATCCATTTAAAGAGCATGCAGTGGGAATTTTAAAAACAAGAAAAAGCTTGATAATCACCAAAAGAAAGCTAGTCATCAAAAGAAAAGGAAGCCTAAGGGGACTGGTAACAGCTCTGTGTGTTGTAGTGGTGCCAAGTTTGACTTTAGGAAGGTAGATCTCAGTGATGTTACCAAGGCTGCTGTTTTTCCGTGTGTGCTTTCTGCATGTTCCTATGAATTTCCTGCTAGAAGTTTCGTAGCCTTTCAGAGCTGTCTTTGGAGAACAGGAAATGCTGCTGAAGAAAAGTAGACAGCAGGTCATAGGGTAGAAGGAGATCTTGCTGTCTCTGGGAGTTGTAAGTCCCTTTATTCTCATCAGTCTGGGGTTACTTCTCAGTTTTGGTAAGCCAGCTACCCTTCGCAGGGTGATAAGCCTCCACCCAGGTAGAGGATTGTCTGCGCAGTTTTTTTTACCAAACTTTTGCTGCTGGCTATTTGTTTGTTTCTCTTAAACATTTTAAGAAAGAGAAGAGTGCAATACCATGCTGTCTGCTAGATGAAGAGGCATCTCTGAGAATTTCTGCAGCCTGTATTCCTGCCCCAGAATATAAAACAGAATTGGAATGGTGACAGATGGAGCAGTTGAATCAAATTCAAAGGACTTTAGAGAATACACATCACTTGATGTCCCCACTGCTTAGATTTTGCCTCACTTTTCAGACTCAGATTAGAAGTCTTCTGGTGTGAGTTACGGCAGCTGATTTTACAAGCACCATCAACATGGTTCTACCAACACAAATGAATAGCTTTTCCTATCAGGAAGGGTTTAGTGCATTGTTTAAGTCCATCTCAGTTCAGTGCTGGCATCTGGACTCTAAGTTCCTTGACTCAGCCTCTGACTTAACAAAATATGATAACGATGAGGCCGGGGACAAGGTAGATGTACAATCTACATCCACACACCAGAAATTAAATCCATATTTTCTTTCCCCTCATGATGTGAAATTCTTTGGATGCGAAAAAAATGTTGTAACTACATCAAAGCTGATGTCCTCTGTTCCAGCAGTGAGGTCCAGGCTTCTCAGGCTGCCCCCCACCCAAGTTAGCAATGCACTGTTTGTGAACAGGGCATTTCATTACTTCTCTTTCACTCTTGCCCAGTGTTGGTTCACATCACAAACTTTGGGGCAAGCTCTGTCACTCTCGGGATGGTTCTGTAGGTCCTGTCTTAGTGGTTGCCTTACAGGAACGCAAACAAGCATTGAGCTTGCTCTACTGCATTGTAATATGAAACAAAACAAATAGGGTCATGTCCTTACCTCTCTTGTGCTATTGGTGATGTCTATATACAAAAAATGCTGAACCGTGAGCTCTGGAATTAGCTAGCAATTTCAGAGGGTAGCTGAGGGTTCTTCTCTGCTGGAGAAGAGAAGATCTGGAGTAAGACCAAACCTTCCTGCTCTGTCTGTGAAATTAATTGCTCAGAGGCTTCTGAGCATTACAGCCTATAGGTTATTCTAAAATAAGTTTGTATTTTCTTATATAAAGTTTAAGACTCTTGATCAATTAAATAATCACAGAATCACAGAATGGCTGAAGTCAGAAGGGACCTCTGAAGATCAGCCAGTCCCACCCCCTGCCAAGCAGGATCCCCTAGAGCACCTTGCACAGGACGGCATCCAGGTGGGGTTTGGGTATCTCCAGAGAAGGAGGCTGCACAACCTCTGTGGGCGGCCTGTCTCCAGTGCTCTGTCACCCTCCCAGTAAAGATGTTCCCTCATATTCAGACGTACCTTCCTGTGCTTAAATGAAGAGACTGTTAGTTTGGATAGAATCATAAAGGTTGGAAAAGCCCTCCAAGACTGTGTGGTCCAACCGTCCCCCAACCACCGATATCACCCATATGTCCCCAAGCACCACATCCAACCTTGCCTTGAACACCCCCAGGGACGGTGACTCCCCCCCCACCTCCCTGGGCAACCCGTCCCAACACCTGAATGCTCTTTCTGAGAAGAAATGTCTCCTCATTTCCAACCTGAACCTCCCCTGGTTCAACTTGAGGCCATTCCCTCTAGTCCTATCACGAGTTATATGTGAGAGGAGGCCAATCCCCAGCTCCCCCCAGCTTCCTTTCAGGTAGCTGTAGAGCAATAAGGTCTGCCTTGAGCCTCCTCTTTTCCAGACTAAAATCTGTAGAAGGGGAGTGTGACTTAGAGAAATGGCATTTGCTGGTTTAATGGACTGGTCTTAGAACAAGACTCCAGAGTGCTAGGCCACCCACCTGAAACTTCAGTGCCCGCTTGTTTCCCTCTCTCACAAATTGCCTGCATGAAGACAAGTTCCTGGAATGCCTCAGACACTTTCTCTTAGCCAAAACTCAATGAATCACTTTGAAGACTTTTTCTCTTCTAGCACATTTACTTGTTGAGACCCAGGGTGCTCCAACATCTTTTTGAAGCCCGTGTTTCAGTATAACCCAGCAAAACACAGATAATTCCTCCCTGCCCTGCACAAAGAAGGCACTGTGGTTTGGGAAGAGCTCTCTGCTAGACGAGCGCATTCGCTCCCCGAAGGACAAATAAAACCATGTAATTTCAGTTAGTTCAAAGCTGAAGGGAAGAAAGAAATTATTTTGTTTTTTAAATGTGTGCAAGTCATATGGATACTGTAGTGACAGTGCCTACACAGATGAAGAGTTTTTATTCTGTTTGTGCTCCCCAGTCACCGTTTGATCTGTGGCAGTTCACTGCATTGCTCTGCCTCATCTTCTCACCTGTAGGAAGGAACGACAGGGGCACGCTTGGCTGGTGCAGCTACTCTGAAGGTGGATTGGTTTTATTTCTGTGATTTGTCATCTTTCAAAGAAAAATGCCTCTTTAGACGTAATGGTTACCTTTCTCTGAAGGATTTCATTCAGTGCTCATGTGCAGTATGTCACCATTGGAATCCGACATGTTTATCTTTAAAGTATTGGGACTGTAGCAAGTCCAAGAGGGAATATAAAAGTGTCAGGTTAGATGGGCCTAGTAGTGTGTTAAAAACATACGAATGCTGGTTTTAATAGGTAGTGGTTACTTTGAAATGTTTATAATGCCTGTAGGCCAGCCACTTTCCTCCCTTAGTCTGAAAGATTTGCAGATGCGCTGTATCCCCCATGAGTGAAAATTAAAGGTGATCTCTGCCTCCTGTTACCATGAAGTTCCCATTCTGATGGAGGTTTGGGAACAGAGACTGATTACTGCAGTCCCTGCCATCAGCAGTGCTGGCTGGCTGATTTCTGGGCTTTGTGCTTTCTTCAGGGCTGCATTTTAAGCCTGGAAGTCAGAAGGCTGGTTTTAATGGAGCTAAGAGAAACACATCCTTTGTCATTACACGTAAAGCCATTTTAGAGAGAATCTCTGTTTCCTGTGGAAAATGGGTAAGGGTTCACAAATCAAGAAAGGTGGAAAACTCAGTTTTAGGAAATCAGTGCTCAGCCAACAGAGCTGAACAGCAGATAGCATGGGCTTTTCTCCAGCGTGGACTTGGTTTCTTTGTTCTGGTTCTTTTCAGCTGGCGTGAAGTTCAGAGTCCTTGAACAGCAGGATGGAAAACCTCTTCGACTCCTTATGCAGGTGAGCCACTTGTGCCCTCAGTGACACTTTCTGCTGTACGCATCCCCTCGGACTGACTCCAAGATCCTTCTCGCTTCTTGGGTTCTGAGCTGGTCCCATGACTTGGTCTCTCTTTTATGAAGACCCCAATTAAAATATTTCAGCTGAGAAGTGCTAGAACAAGGGAAATACTTTTCACATTGCAATGCTTGGCTGCCTTCTTCTGTTCTTTCTAACACCCTGCTTGACTCATCAGTTTAGAGACAATGCAGTGTCCTGTGTGACGTGAAATGAAATGTGGGAAACATGAAGCTCTGTTACTTCTGTAATTAAAACTTCACGTTAGTATCACTGCACTTCCCGTCTGTATGCAGCTACACCCTAATACTTGCTGAACACTGAGAGAAGCAAAAGAAGACAGCTAAACCATCCAGATTGAAAGACTAAAGGGCTAGGAAAGGGCTAGGAAAAGATTTTATTTTCCAGATGTGTTGAAAAGTCATAGCTGTTCTGTGATGCAGTCAGGATGAGTGCATGGGTGAGAGAAGAGAGGGAAGGGCCTCCTGTTTTCTCCTGAGTTGACTCTGGCAAGGTGTATAGGAAAAGGTTACCTGCACTTTTGTAACACTGCATTTCCACGCTCTGTCGCCAGATAAAATAAAGCAAATATTTTTCTGAAAAGAAATGATGTGATGGTGGCAGTGGAGTTGTCATTATGCTTTCAGGAGTGATTGTGAAACTCCTGTTTCTTGACTTTGCAGGACTGCTGCTGTAGCACAGCATCGCTTTTCTTGCTCTTTGCATCCTAGGAGGAAAGTCTGAGAAGTGTATAGAAGATATAAAAAACATTTGCACACTGGTGGAATGTGTGGGAAGGAATTAACCATGGCTTCCCAGGTCTTTTGCTTTTTCCATCAGCGGTCCAGTCCTCGCCCTATGTCAGCAGAGGTCAGATCTGCACAGAACTGGCACATCATTTAGCAGTGATTCAAAAGGGAATCCCTTCAGCAGATGTCTTCTGGGGCGAAACTAGCATTTTCAAAGCATGCTGTCTTCCCACTTCCTTAGTTCCAGTAGGACAGTGGTGTAAGAACCAGAATCTATCATTCTCCGTGCCCAGAAGAGTCCATAAAAAGGAAACTGTGGACACCAGTGGTGAGGCACAGGAGCAGCTGAGCAGACAGTTTGGCACCAGCATGTTTGTGAGCCAAGGTAGATGGCTTCTCCAGAGGAAAAATATCAGGCCTCATATAGAGAGCAGAGGCAGTGAGTCATATGAATATGATGAATTTTCCTTGGACCACTGCAGAAAGATCCTTTTGCTATCTAGAATATAGCATAAGTCATCATTTCAAGATGTGGAAGTGCTTTAGTGGATGTCTCTTTTGGCCTTCTGTTCAAATAATAATGAGCACAGCATCAGTAAAGGCACTTTTTTGTTCTCTTTGTGCTGGTGGAAATGAAAAATGGGCTTATGTCAGAAATTCTGCTGAATATACCACTTTATGATAGGTCTTTTGAGAGGAAAATCTAAAAGGCCTATTTGTAAGTGACATGCTAAAATTCTTATCTATGGTACATGGTGATGCTCCTTTCCAAATATTGCACAGTGGCTTTGTCCCCTCCCCATGTGATGGCCCTGTAGAAGCACGCGTGATGGCAGGAGGGTCATATGCATGTAACTGTGCCCCAGATGATTTAACCTATAGGTGACTGATACGTTCACAGCTGCCCTCTGGGGCACTGGTAATGGATTAGAAATCAATAATGCCAGTTTTGAGCATTCATGTTCTGCCTGTGGTTCAGCCAAGTGATTATTTTGACTTTTAAGGTAGTGTCGCTGGAATGCAAAGTCCAGGCATAGGCAGGCAGAGGGTGGGGGATGACATTTCCATCCCAAATGCTACTTAATTTCTCCAGGAGTTCTTACGTAGTTCGGTATTCTGTGTTTAAAATCATTCATTTTGGTACACAAGAAGAAACTTCTGGCAGCGTGGCTCAGCAGACTGATAGCCCAGTGAGGAGGCACGATGCGTTTAATTCATCTGTATATCTTCTGCCAGAAGTGTCATCTTTCACAGCAGTTGCTTAGAAAAGGGTTAAGCAAAAGAGGAAAAGAAAAGGGAACAGTTCCGTTATGAAACAAGGGGTGCACATTATATCAGGATATAATATAAATTTGAGCTGCAATAATTGCATGAAAGGACCTCATATTGCCACTTCACTAATAAGCAGTTGCTTTTGTTTAGGTTGTTTGTTTCCATTTATAATAGGAGAGACAGAAATATATATTGCACTGGGCTTAAATTTCTTGTTACTTCTCAGTAGGCAAGTGCTACCACTCGGCATCATCACTGCCTAGAGATGATTTTCAAGGATAAACATGTCCAAACCTTCCAGCCCACATTGCTAATAGCCAGGGGCAGGTACACTGTGCATCTCCCTCACATAGCAGCAGTTCCTGTCCTCCTCCAGTGTGTTCTCACGTAAGGCATACTGTTTTGTGCAGAGTTGATGAAATAAGCAGAAATAGTTACTCAAGTTTTACTGGTTATAGTGGTGGTGTGTTTTTTGGGGCAGGGGAAGGTTTCTTTGGTCTTTTTTTTTTAAGCTGTCTGTGACCACAATGAGATTGGGTCGGTTATAGTCATGCAATAAATGCTGTGGTCAGTCATCCAATAAATGTAGTAGTTGCTGTGGTCAGTCCTTGGCCATAAGGCTGTAGAGTGTGTTTGCAATATGAGCTGCGGTAGTTTGGGTTACACATACCTCAGGTGGGATGAGCTCAGCTCTTGGGTTTCTGGTACAAATGTTCGTTTTGATGGCATTCAGAACCAGCTTTCTGTGGGTCTGTTTGAATCTGTGTCCTACAGCTGGACCCCACTGGCTCTTCTTTGGCTTCTCTCAGCCTCTGTGAGCTGCTGCTATGACTTTTTTTTTTCCCTAAACTTCTTAGGGATGCTTCTGGACACAAGCATTTTCTCCTTGTCCTTCAACAGCATTGTACTTTGAAACAATAAAGACTTGGCAAAGGTTTCCGAGACCAATTCTAGTGAACTCTTTGCTTAATTGCTGTCTTCTGGAGCTCCATCTCTTAGTTTATCCTTCCCCTCTTCTTGAACACCACGAAGCAAACTGGTGGTGTAAGCAAACTCTCAGAAATCTGGTCACTCTTCAGTGGGCAAAGGAAATACTCAGCTTCTGACCAAGTAGTGACTGTGTGTGGCTTTTTGCTGCCTCTATCCTTTTCATGGCTGGATTTTCTACCACAAATTATAGTCCCTTTCTTCTTTCACGCATCTGCATGGTTTGTTCCATCATAACTGGACCCTTTCACTAGAGGAGGGTCCTTCCACGTGCCTCTGTTGCCCCTTCTCCAGCTACCAGACCTATCTGACTCCCCCATCTTCCAAAAGACCAACACAGCAATTTTGTGACCGCAGCCTGAGGCTACGAGCTTGTGTAGGTAGGGACTGCAGGCAGATCGTTTTTGGGATGGTGATTGAAATCAAATTGAAAACTATGAACTCAGCCAAAGAGACTTAATTTTAAATGGTAATGAGCAGCCCTTTGTGTGCTCTGTGTACTGTTCTACTCGAAGACGATTCCACCTCGTGTTGAGTAAGTGATACCAGGTTCAGCTCAAAGTGTAGCTGTGGGCCGAGGGTTTAGCAGCTTGAAGTAGTAGGCCAGTAAAAGAGATGGCTTAAGTGACACATTATAGTCCTTACGAGTCGTAGTGCATCCCCAGAGGAGTACTGCATCTGCAGTGGGAGGCCCCCATCTCCCCAACCACCGCAGCCTCTAAACGAGGTGACAGTCCCACACCCTTGTGAACTGAGCAGCCCTCTCAAATCCTTCAGATGTTTGCATGCTCGGAAATTATTTGAATAATCCTCCTCGCCAAGCTCGATTTGTTAATGTTTCAAGTGCATTGTTCAAGGCTAAATAGATGTAACTAGCCAGAGAGGGAGTTTGACATTTTGTGAGCAGTGGTGTTGATGTTCTAACAGAGGCCGGTGCTATGCCAAAGTCACGCTTGCCTGCCTCAACTGCCCGCACCTCCTGCTTCAACGCGTTTTCATTGTTGCTGTCCCTCTTTCTCCTCCTCATAGATCAACCCTCTGTCGTATGGCAGCGTGGTGCAGACATACAGGCTGCCTACGTACAGCTGTTACCCTAAGGATTCCTGGACATCCCTCTGCAAGAAGCTGTTCCTTGGAGAGCTAATCTACCCTTGGAAGCACAAAGGAGAGAAGCAGGACTAAGCAAAGCAGAAGAACCAGGACTGAAAGGCTTGGTCAGAAAAACGTACTGACTCCTAATGCTTTTGGACCAAAGGTATCTCAGAGCCAACAGCTGCTGGATCCCTTTAATTACTAATTTTGTTAATGTGGGAGGGGCTGACTTCTTAAAGGCAAGTGTTTTTAAACATTGTTCTTCAACTTTCCCCTTCCCCTACACTGTGTTTGAGCTGGTTTGGTTTGCAGGCTGTTTCTTGTCAATGCAGCGTTATCCTACCCGAGATGTCTGCCTGCTGGCACCAGGGGCTAATGATTTTTTTTCTCATGCAAAAGGTGAAACCCATCAGTGCCTCACGGAACCAGCATTTAGCGTAATCAAGGAAGTACCTCTCGAATGGTTTCATGCTGTATACATCTTTCCATGTAAGTTCACAGGGTCGTATGAACCAGCCCTTCAGGTGGTTCAAAGTCACACTGTTGAGGTGCATTCTACCAAAGGGTATTCTGGGCCTTTTATGCTTCAGCATTCAAGCCAGCTGATCAAAGTGGACATGGAGGATCAGCTTTTAGAGCCACACACTGAAAATTGTACAGTGGGATTATTCAGCTTCAGGGGATATTTATTATTTTCCTTTTGGTTGGGCTTGGATTCCCCCCTGCCCAGTGCAGCACCAAAGCAGGTGTGAGCACAGAAACAATGGGACTGGAGGCCCAGAAACATAGACTGTGGTTCATTTGTGCCTACATGAAACACAGATGGTCTCATCGACATTTTTCAAAAGCAAATCTGGGGAGAGCTGAGCCCTGAGCTGACACCAGAACTGGAAGTGCAGGGCGCACAGCCTCAAACCCCAGCCTGCCCAGGCTGACACGGCAGCGAGCTGTGGTAGCTGAGAGCTCAGGGCCCTGCCAAGGCTCAGGGCTTCTTTCTCAGTTGCAGTCCAAGGCAAACACAGCTTTGCTGAGCCCAGCTCCGGCTGCGGTGTCTGCCAGAGGACTGCAGCAGCCCAGCTTGGTATGCAGCTCAAGCAGCGCTGGGAATTGTGTGCGGATTCCCTTGCAGGGTCAGTACATCCCCCTGTTTCTCAGGGCCCAGATGAGAGCCTCTTCTTTTGCTGCCTCATCTTCTGCACTTTCTGGTGGCCAAAGAGATTTTGAAGTGATTTCAGATGAGGTATTTAAAGCCACTTATTTCCCTGTAGCTGTAGACACATTTGTCTCAGGAGGATTTTCCTGCTTTGGATGCTACCTCTGCAGTGCAGCAGTGACTGGCTTCTCTGCATCCTGTTCTGACTGTATGCTTATTTTGACATCTGTTCCCCTTCCCAGTGAGTCTTCTCTTCCCTGTCTTGGGGAGAGTGCTTCTGTGCACAAGCTCGTGATGTCCCGCTGTGTACTTTGCTGTTGTGCAGACAGTTTTATACAATCGTTACCCAAAAGTACACAGACTCTGGGTCTGCGAGCTCCTCTTGCCCTGACTGAAACAGGGATGTAGTGTCACGGCACCCTGCTGCTGCTTTGCACTCCCCAAAGTGCATTAAGTGGCATGCTGGATCCTTTCCTCTTTTCCTTGGCCCCAGAAGGCTCTGTTTGTCCAAGGGCACAGAGGACAGACAAGGAGGATGTGTGTGTTGTGGCGGTCTGCACCTCCACTCGCAGGTTAAGAATTTCCTACCCCAGCCCCATGTCTCGTCTGTGTGCCTGGAGACAGCACAGGAGAGAAGGATTACAGCCCCAGGAATGTTGGCTGCTTTACAGCGTCCCTGGCAGGTACATTTCGTTTGTCTGTAGCTGCTAACAGCCTCTGGCAGTGCAGCCACTGCTTCTGCAGTCATAGCTTGATGGAAAGAAAATGAAGCTCTGTAGGCAAGTGTTTGGTCCAGACATTCCTTAGCAGGCAAGCACAGAAGCTGCCGAGGTCTTTGCAGCTTTCTTAAGGGCATGGTGAGGGAAGGCAGCATTGCAGAGGCACTGCTACCAAAAGGTGCTGATGGGGTTCCTTCGTCCAGGGGCCAGGTGGCAAAAAGCCCCTCCGCCACTGTTGCCGCCTCTGGCTCTGGATGGGCCATCACCAGCTGCAGAAACTGGAGAGATTCTTGTTGTTCTTTAACGATCAGTGCTTAAAACTCATGTAAAAATACAGCATCTTCTTTTGGAATTCTGTTGTCTGCATATTTCTTCCACTCCAGGTTTGAGTAGGTGCAGGCTGTGGTCCACTTAGTGGGTGAACGGTCTGAGAAATGTTTTGTACTTCAGCTTAAGGCACCGTCCTGGAGAGCCAGCCGTACCTGCCACTCCTCTGGTGTTTCCATTGGGGTAATTCAATGATATTCCCCCTGCTTCCTCCCATGCCTGCATGGTTTGGTTTACTAACTGCTGGGGGACACTGCATTATTTTTGGTACTGTGGAAATAATGTTCCTAACAGCCTGGCTTTTGAAGTTTCTCTGTAAGACAAAACAGCTCACGATGGTCCTGATCCTGGCTGTCCTTTGGGATCAAGTGACCTGAAAGCATCAGGGACAGCACAAAACAGCAAACGTGACCTTCCTACTGGGAACCTGCCAAGCATGTCAGACATCCCAGCACCGGGTCTGTTCGCTAGCGTCTGGTACTGACTCCGGGGATGATGAGATACCAAAGGGACAGAAAGCTTCTCCACAAACTGAAGCCTGAATCTTCTGTGACCTCAAGCAGCCCAGCTGGAAGTAACAGCCCCCGCTGGGTGCGATTCTCCAGGATTGGGCAGAACCGGTGCCTGAGCCGTCCTGCTGCTTCTGGTTCTCGGCGTTCTCCTTGCCTGTGATGGTGTCCGAGCCTGTGAGTTTCTTCTGCTGGATATTTGCCACGTCTCTGTTCTTCCTTTCCAGTCACTGATGTGAAATAGCCTTCCCCCACCCTTTTCCGACTCTGCGCGGAGACATTACAACAACTTAGCAGACATCCTGCTCAGGAACATATGACCTTATGGCATCTCTAATTAGAAGGTGGGATCAGCATCGTCTTCTACAGCAATGCAGGCTGGCGTTTCCCTGGGGAAGAGACTGCTGATAAGGTTATGGCACTAATTTATTGTGCCACAACTTAGAGCAGGCAGCAAGCAGTCTTTGCCAACCATCATTCAAAGACTGTAATCTTGCAGGCTGTTTTACAATACTGCATTTCCTTATTATTATTATTTCTTTTGCCTTTTGTTTTCCAGTGCTGGCACAACATTGGATGTGCCTCTTTACATAGGCATGATTTTTGCGAAGGAAAAAGTAACTCACTGCATGTAAAACTCCATCCTAGATAGAAGCTCTGCCTCTGAGAAATACTTTCCTTTCCTAACCAGAATAGCATGTGACGATACTGAAAGGAAACCTTGGTAATTACACTGCACCCAAGACTCTGTTTATGGTTTTGGGAGGCTTCCCTGATCCTGCAGCTAGACTGTGCCTTTTTCTTCTGGCACATACAAATAGATCGTCAGACCCACAGAAAACGAGCATCGCACGTACGTGTAACCCACAGGGAGCAGACCAGGGCAGTACGCAGATATCCCCGAAGCCAGCGGGAGGGCAGGGCACGGTGACTCCCGCTTGGCTCTTGCACCCAAAGGAGCTGTGTCAGCCTCGCTGGCATTGTGCAACTCCACAATTAAAACTGACACATGGCACAGAGGTGTGTGGGTCTTAAGCTCTGAGAACACCTTGCTTAGCATGGGAGTAGCTCCTGTCCTTTAGGGACAGGGCAGGCTGTCTGCCTGCCCAAGCAGCTCTAATTTCACAGAGGATCCACAAGGGTAGGCAGTTTTCTTCTGTTTAATAGTGGGAAATTAAAGCAGGCAAATCTCCTGTTTGTCATCACGCAGATAACGAGTTGCTTTCCTTCTGCCATGTGTCGCCTGATCCCAGTGCTGCGACAACACCTTCTTCCTTATCTCAAGCCCTTACGGATTTACCCTGTGCCCAGACCTGGTGATTACAGCATCATGAATCACAGGGTAGCTGAAGTTGGAATGGGGCTGTGGACCTGGTCCAGCGCCCCTGCTCAGGCAGGGCCACCTGCAGCGGGTTGCCCAGGACCGTGTCCAGATGGATTTGAACACCTCCCGAGAAGGAGACCCCACAACCTCCCCGTGCAACCTGTGCCAGTGCTCAGTCACCACGAGTAAGTGTTCCTGATGTTTAGGCCGTTTTGTATGTTTTAATTCATGCCCATTGCCTCTTGTCCTGTTGTTATGTTACGCTGAGCTAGGAGACATTATAACTCAAATCTCTTCAGCGATTTTGAAGGGTATGCAGTCCTATGTTGTCTCTGTTCCTGAGCAGTCCTTTCAGGGATCCCTTCTTTTGGGCAGTATCAAAGCCCTGCCTGGTCACCGAGGCCTCCTTGCTCGGTCATTCACCTGCCCTGCTGCTTGGCAGCGTTTCTGGCCCTGGTGCTCACCGCGCTGAGCCGAGCGGGCACCCTGAGGGCCGTGGGGCAGAACCCCCGAGGCTGGTGGTGTGTGAGGCTGCACGGAGCTGGGAGCTGCCTCCGCGTGGTGCTCTGGGGCTCTCCGTGGGTGCCCCGTGGCAGTATGCTGGTGAACACAGCGGGGACGTGCCTGGATTTCAGCAGATCCATCTGCATGACATGAGGCCACCGGGCTTTCCAGCTCATTCAGGATCTTCCAGGTTGTATTCCACTGTGCAGGAGAAACACGTTTAGAGCAATCCAATCCCTATGTGAGCAGCTGATCTCCCTTCCCAGATGGGAACAGTGCACCCATTCCATCCCCTTTGCATCTGGCCAGCCTTTTTTCACTGGCAGCTGAAGAGCTGCTCAGAGAACCTGTCCCGTGAGCCCTGGAGGCAGCTGGCAGCCTCCCTCCAGCGCTTGTCCACGTCAGGGCACGGACCTCAAGCCCAGAACGCGCTGGCTGCCTGCTTGCTGCCCCAGCAAGCTGCGTGTGAGGAGGCTGCATGCAATTACAAATGCTGAAGGCAACAGGATGTAAACCCTTCGTTTCTAAATGGGTGCCGTGGCACAGAAAGCCGGCGGCGGTGCTGGGCACGCTGTGTGCCCGGGGAAGCAGAAGAGCCAGAGCCCGGGCTGCATCCAGCAGGGGTGGAGGGAGGCTGCGTGTGCATCTCCTGTCCGTAGCAGTATTTAAGCAGCATCTGGGACTGGGGGAGTTCATGGGAACTTCACAACTGTTGTAGTCAATCCTTCCACTTACAGCCTTTTCCGTTTTAAAGTATTTTTTAAAGTTCTGAAACATTTGCACTTTAATTAGAAGTGTGCGTTTGCTTGTGAACATCAGAGATGATGAGGCAGACTCATGCTGGTTAAACAGCACCGGCCCATTTTCTGTTTGCATTCGCATCAGCTACCACGTGCTAAGCAGGAGCGAAGTGCTCACCTAGCAGCAAGACAGCGTTTGCTTTAAAATTCCCCTGTTGGCACCATGCAAAGCACGGCCATCCAGCCCAGCAGCTCAGCAAGCAGCTCTGCTGTGTGCCCATCCCAGCACCGTTTGTGCAAAGGCACGGCGATGCTCGTGGGGCTCGTACCTGCTGGTCCACGTGCGGCGGGGACCAGAGGGGTTCTGCAGGTGCTGCTGGGTGACAGTGTAGGGATGGAGGTGTTTTTTTTCTGCTGACAGGTGTGGATTTTTTGGTTAATTAAACCTTTTAATCAGAACTTAATTGGATTTTATTACACTGAGATAAAGATGTTGGGAGAAAAATCAAGCTCTTTCCTCTTGTTTCTGCATGCTGACCTGCATGCAGCAGCGGCTGGTGCCTGGGAGATGGTCAAGGTGATGCTCCACCAGCACCACCTCATCCAGACAAGCCCTGGGCGCTGCCCTTTGCAGGCTCTCGTCTGGGGCAGGCAGACACCAGCACGGCCGGGATGGCTGCGCCTTGGCAGATCGGGAAGGAGCCTCCTCACGCTGCTCCCCAGGGTGCCCATGCTCACGGTGGCCGCGTGCTGTGCCGTGGGCACCCAGTGTTGGTTCCAGCCCGCTGGGCAGGGTGCGGCCAGCTGGGTGCACGGCCACGATCATGTTCCTGCAGCAGCAAGCGGCTGCTGGGGTCACCCCGCGGCATCTGCCTGACCTCGTGCTGCTGGGAGCATCCGGAGCCACCTGGGTTGCCGTCTCCTCTCCCACGGGGATTACCGTCAGCGTGGCATCTGGTTGGTTTCCCACCATCCCACCAGGGGGGTGAGGAGCACTCCAATAGCCATAAATCTCCACTCGAGGGTTGGCCATGGAAAGAGCGGCAGGACTGAGGTGGAGAGGCAATGAAAAGAGCAGCAAACTCGAGGAGATTCCTGCCTGGCCTCTTCCTCCCGCCTGCGCCCTGCACCTTTGGATCGGGTGGGCTGGGAGCAGCAATGTGGGGAATGACTTCTCTCCCCTCCTGAACGATCGATCCTGCACGGGGCCCCTCTGCCCACAGCGCTCACCCAGCCTGGCCCCTGCCTTCAGCCAAAGCCCCCCCAGTCCTGCCTGCCCCTGCTCCCCGGGGACGGGCCTGGCAGCGGCTGCTCCGGATCAAGTCAGCTATTTCATGGGTCGTCTGCTGCAGGACGTCTGCTTTTTCCTGGGTCTTTTGCAGGCACTGGGGCAGCCGAGCTGCTGAGGGCCGTGTTTGGGATGGCCCAAACCGGGCAGCGCTGGGTGAAGACGTCTGGGCCTGCTGCAGGGGGATGATTTTGTGCCGCTTTACGCAGCACATCAGGGCCGAGGCTCCCAGCAGAGCGCCCCGCGCTTCCTCATGCATTTTCAGTGACTGCGGGGAGGTTATCTTAACAAAAGCCTCATCAAAACAAGCCCTCCCAAGGGAGCTGAGATCGTACGGCTCCGAGGCAGCAAATGAGCTCCAGCCCTTCAGCACGGGGAGGGAGCTGGGCTGGGACCACCGAGGCGGGGGCATGCGGGGCTGGATCCGTGCCCACCGCCAGGCCCCCAGGCTCGCCCCCACCCCTGCCGCAGCGCTGGCTCCCGGCCGCCTGCCAGCCCCTGAACAAAGGCAGCGAGCGCCGTGGGATGTGGCAGCAGGCTCAGCCCGGACAGACGGACACAGACGGACACACCGGGGCGGGGAGAGCCAACATTGCCCCTGGGGAGCAAGGCACAGAGCTGCCAGCCCCAGGCCGGTGCACGGTGCTCGGGTCTCGGTGCCCGGAGCTCCTCAGTCGGCTGAGGACTGATGCGTTTGTCGTTACCCCCTTCTGCTCATTTTGCAGGTTGCCCCACTTCTGCGGCGGTTTCCAAACCCTCGCAGCTGGAGCAGGTTACCTGGACGTGGTGCCTGGGGACATGGTTCAGTGGGTGACGTTGGTGGCAGGGGGACGGTTGGACCCGATGATCTCGGAGGGCTTTTCCAACCCTGGTGATTCTGTGGTTCTGTGATTCCTGGCAGAAGAGGTTGCCACGGGGCTGCCCAACATCCCCGTGCCTGCAGCTCCTGGCCCAGCCCATGACAGCTCCCAGGCCCCTGAGCCCCTTCTGACTGCGACGCTCATGGGGCGAGGGGGCGAGGTGGGAGCCGACCGCCCCCGCTCCCTGCCCCAGCACCCCCGCCTCTGCCCCCAGACCCACCCGCCCTGATCCAGCCCATCGCCCTCCCGCTCCACCCAAGGGAATCTGGGGGATGCTCCAGAAAATAAGCAGGGGCACGGAGTGGAGGGGATTCTCTGAAGGCTTGTAAGGGTTGAGCTCGGTACCCCGCAGGGACGCGCTCCATCCCCTGCAGGCTGTCACAACCCGGGTGGGACCGGCCGCCCTTCCCGCACCTCCGCCCGCACAGCTCTTTGGAAATGACCACAGAAGAGGTTTGGGGGGGCCAGGCAGGCAGAGGGGCTGCGAGACGGCGTGGGGCTGAGCCCCGCTGTGGGGCCAGACCCTCCTTCCTGATCCGCCAGAGCCGGAGCAGGCGCTGGGGGTCCATGGGGTCCCCCTGGGGGGGCATGGGGTCCCTCGGGGGGTCCAAAGGGTCCCTCTGGGGATCCACGGGGTCCCTGGGGGGGCATGGAGCCCTTCTGGGGGTCTGTGGGGTCCCTCTGCATGGGGCTCGTTGGCCCCGCGGGGGCAGCCGGGGGGAGGGTGAGGTGCCGCGCCTCGCCGCCCCCCTCCCAGCCTCGCGTTCCCACCATGCTCCGCACCGCCGCGCCCCGCGCTTCCCTCCGCTCCCACCCCCGCAAAGCACGCCGGGACTCGTAGTTCCCCAGGGCGCCTCCCGCCCCCTCGCCCGCCCCCCGCCCTTCTAGGGGCGGGGCGCGGCGTGACGGACGTGCGGCTCGGCCTATGGCTCGGAGCGGCGGGGCGGGGCCCGGCCGCCGCCTCTCCTCGGGCCGAGCGGGTGCTGCGCGGCGCC